>NC_056523.1:275509672-275554695 GCF_019175285.1 Sceloporus undulatus
AAAAGGCCTTACTGAAATCAAGATACACTATATCCACAGCATTCCCTTCACCCAGTGGGATCCCATCCCTGCCTTCTAGAGCCATAGTCCAATGCTCAAACCAAGCACAAGGTTGCTTTGGACTGATTTTGAGTTGGTGAGTTGCCTAAATAATGTGAAATGGGGGGGGGGGGGTTAATGAATGCACAAATAAAGTGCATTGCCTAAACAATGTGAAATAAGGAGTAATGAATGAACAAGTAATGTGAATTGCATAATAATGTGAAATAAAGGGTAATGAATGAACAAAATGTGAAACAAGGCAAAACCACGGGAACCAGATGCAAGCCCCGCCGGAAGTGTAAAAAGGTCACAATCCGATTCTGCCCTCATTGCACATGTGCAGGAATGCTAATTCAAACTCTAGACTAGGAAGGGTACGTACTCATATGATAACTTCTTTTGCATTCACACTACTTTGGCTTTGTGATGGGCGCTGTGTTCTTCTGTGCATTTGACAATCATTCGCGTAATAGCATTCATTTTTTAATTGGCCCTACTTTCTTTTCTTTTCTTTTTCTTTTTCCTTTTCTTTTTTTGAAGTTGGGAGACATTCGTCCTGTGTGATATCGTCCGTATAAAGCCTGTTCTGAAGGAATTGCACTGGCTGCCAATATGTTTTTGATATGACTGCAAGTTGCTGGCGATGATATTTAAAGCCCTAAATGGCTTGGAACCAGTATGGTGTAATGGTTTGAGTATTGGACTGTGAGTCTGAGACCAGGGTTCAATGCCCAGCTCAGCCATGTAAACCCACTGGGTGATCTAGGGAAAGTCACACTTTCTCAGCCTCAGGGGAAGGCAATAGCAAATGCCCTCTGAACAAATCTTGTCAAGAAAACCCCATGATAGATTTGCCTTAGGATCACTATAGGTCAGAAACGACTTGAAGGCATACAACATACAACAAAATGGCTTGGAACCTTGAAAGAGGTTCCAAAATGGCTTGGAACCTCTTTCTATATAGTTGGTTCTTTGTATCTGCCTTGGTGGTGCAGCGGTTAAATGCCTATACTGCAGCCACTCACTCACAAACCATAAGGTTTTTAGTTCAATCCCAGCCAAGGGGCCTCAAGCTCGACTCAGGCTTGCATCCTTCTGAGGTAGCTAAAATGAGTGCCCAGCTTGTTGGGGACAATTAGCTTACACTTTGTAAACTGTTTAAGGAGTGCTTAAGTGCACTGATAAGTGGTATAGAAATGTACTTGCTCTTGCTATTTCTGGGGGTTCTGTTTCAGAGCCCCCATGGATGCAAAAATTTCACTGGACTTCAAATCCCATTGTCTTCAATGGTGGCCTGACACAGGCATGACTTCATTGGCACAGCCACACCACCACTGAGAACAGGGCAGGGCCATCAGTTGATGCTCTAATCCATGGATGACAAATCTGTGGATGGGAAGAGCTGACTGTACAGTGGGCCCTTGGTGTCTGCTGAAGTTTGGTTACAAGGTTGCCCATGAAGACCAAAATCCACGGATGGTCAGGTCTTGTTAGATATATTGCATAATAAAATGGTATCCCTTATATAAAATGGATGTTGGTGCTTGAACCATAGCTAATAAATCTGTGGCTATGGAGGGCTGACTGTATATGCCAGCCTGAGAATTGAGATCTATTAGAGAGGCCCTCCTCTGGAGGAGAAATACATTGTGGGAAGACATAGAAGAGGGCCTTTTCTCTGGTGGCACCCCAGTTGTGGAATTCCCTCCCTTTAATAATGTAGCTTGTCTCTTAATGTCTTAACTATGGAATAGTGACAGTTAAGATTTACTATTGGAGGATTTTCTTATAACTTGAAAATGTATACTTATACTTGTTCAAAGTAACCTATGATCTTTGAGATGTTGTTGGCCTCCAGTTCCTTGAGAATTGCAGTCCAAGAATGTTTGGAAGGCTGCAAGTTACATACGGGAGAGGGGGGGTACATGCCTGTATTTGCTTTGTGAGCATATTTCTATTTAACATTTCTATCTTACTGTACTACTTCACATAAAAAATCTAAAAAACAAAAAAACAAAAAACAAAAACCACTTCTATCTTACTGTAATACTTCACATTTATCTGTCTGCTTGTATTCCATTCATCCCTCATTTTACTTAACATGTCTCTTGCAGGTATGCTAAGATTATATACCAGCTAATTCTAGTATATAATTCTATGATTATATAGCAATATTTGAAGATTATATATTGGCTTGATTTCCTTTTGCCTGGTATCATGGTAGAATCCTTTATCCTATCTTATTTGCTTTGTAGGTTGCAGCTGTTTTTACTGACATGAAAGGAATTATTCCACAGTAAAATCAGAATGCTAAAAGAGATATAGCTCAGTAGACATTCTTCATATGATTTAGATCCCAAGTTCACATAGTCAAGACCTAGAAATGCCTCTCTTGGAAATGCATCCCTACCCCTGAATATTCCTGGCATCCGTGTAAAAGAACACCATGCCACAAAGATTTTTCAGGCCTTTTTGGGAAGAAAAACTAAATGAAAAATGTATTTTATATCAATTTCAAAATGTATTAGTGTATATGTCAAAGAACCAGTGCTGAATTAGCTGTTCAGGTTTGAGCTATAGAAAGAGATCCAGATTGCTAGAATCAAAACACAGGAATGGGGCAGTAGCTCAGAAGTAAGACACATATTTTGTGTGTATAAGATCACTTGCATCTCATATTGGAAAGAATCAACAGTCTTCTTGGTAAGGAAGACTGTTTTCAGAGACTCTGGAGAGCTGCTACCAAGAAGAAGAAGAAGACATAGCCACATTAGTCTGGAAAAGCAGTATGCAAACGGATTTTGTAGTTCCTTTGGAACTAAATGAAATGTCAATTCAAATTCAAAACCTTGTGAGTGTAGAGATAAGGTGAAAGTTCATTTTTAATGCTGATCATTGGGGTATGAAGACAGGAGAAAAGCTGTTGCATAAATCCAAGGAGAGTAGATAACTATTTGAATGAGTGTTAGAATATAGTATGGGAAACTACATTGCAGATCACTTCATTCTCCCTGGGCATTCTATCTCTGACCTCAGAACAGCAATCTTTGAACAAAAGAACTACAAAGGAAGACTAGAAAGAAAAATAGGAGAATTGGAACGCATCCACAGACTACAGTCCATCTGCAATGGGTTGAACAGGGACAATAGTTTCTTGGCACACTACACACATTTCAATACTATCTAACCCCTGTCTTAGTGAGGATGCCCTTGACCAATTCATCACATTCCCCTCTGTTGCCCGTACTACATTCCAACACTCATTCATATGGTATTCTACTCTCCTTGGCCTTATGCAACAGCTTACCTCCTTCTTTGTCCGCCATCATCAATGCTGAACTTGTCCGTCGTTAATACTGACCTTGTCACTCCATCTCCATACCCACAAGGTTTTGACTTTGAATTGATGTTCTCACAATCAAACGGCTTATATACATCTGTCTCTGGATTCTCCATTGCAAACATGTTTCTGAGGAAATAGGCTCAAGTCAACAAAAGCTCATGCTTTTCTTCAGTCAGTCTCAAAGGTGCTACAAGATCCCTTTGCATATAGGTAGGCCAGCCAACCTACTGTCAAATGTTTCAATGACTTTAAAAACTGCAAGTGTGGTAGTAAATTCATATAAACTTTATCACCTCATAATTAAGCATGCTAATAGAGCTTAAGAAAATTACTTTGCATTTACTCTACATTGTGACAGAAATCTGTCTGGCTGAAAACCTTTTCATTCTTGGGGGTAAACCCCACAGAAGCTTAGGGCCGAAACAGATGGTCAGTAAGTGCCAGCTTCCCGGCAGCATAGGGCCATGGCATTCAGACAAAGCATGCTCCCATGCTGCCAGGAAGCTGCACAGCTGACCATATGTGCACTGGCATCACAGAATTCCAGCGTCATAGCATTTACACATGCTGCGCCACAGGAATGCTAAAAAGCTGCAGCGGGAGTGGAAAAGATGCCACAAAAAGGAGCTGCAATTTTCCACTTCTTTTTTGCAGTGGCATAATGCCAGACTGGGGCCACGGCATGCAGTTGCTATGGCACCCAGCTTGCTCTTTCAGGAGAGGCATCACACCACCCCTTTAGGCCGGTCTGTTTTGGCCCTAAGACTAACTTTCAAGTAAACATACTGAAGACAAATTCTAAAACCAGGCTCAGTGCTACAAAACAAAAATCCTGTAGAATTACACTCTCTTTTTACAATATCCAATCATCATCCCATGATTTGAGCTGCATAATCTAAAAATTGCTTTCTAGTTGCTTACTCAGTAATTTATGAGTAGCTAAATAATTAGGAAACTAGCACACTTTTCTTAGGAATGCTAACATGTGTTAGACCAAAAAATTACATGGAAAAACTGCAATTTTAAGTGATTATGTGGTATAGCTGTATCTGTGTCTGTACCCCCTATACAGGAATTTCTGAAGCAAGCTGTTTAAACACACAAGGAGAGAGTGTGCTAACCCAGACATGGTTCATAATTGATTTGCTCTCATAAGTATGATGAGTCTGAAGAAGAGACTCTTCCACCCTTGGAGACTCTCCATGAGCAATAACCTAATTTTCTCTTACCTGTAAGGAAACCCTCCATGGGTAGAAGGGAACCTCTGCTTCAGATATGTCATTTTCACATACGAAAAGCTAAAACACAGAGGGACAAGGATAGCAAATATTTCATTTCTTATGTGTTTAAACAACATGCTTCAGCAAACATCTGAATAGGGCTTGTTTGTTTCTGTGTGAAGTGCTGTATCAACCACCACTTCCTAGGTCCTGTTGGATTGTGTCCAGTAAGTTCAATGGAAGAAGACTTACTGCCAGAATACTTTATTATACAAGGCTTGGAAAGTGGAATTAGGGCAGAATTGTAGTGTTTGTGACTGTACTTAATCACACAAACCTGAGTCTGTTCAGTAGCTGGTCTGCAGTCCACCTGTTGCAGGAGTGCTCCTTCTCATTGACAGGCAAAACCCATCAGTGCCTCCCAATCACATTGCTTTTCCACTGTTGATGCATGTGTGATAAGTTCTTCCCAAAACAGTTCCAATACATGGACAGTCATATAGTCAAATGGGCATGATTCTGCTCCTCTCCTCCTCTCCCTCACTATTTCAAAGCAGGCTGTTTTTCTTTTCTTTTTTTCAATTTTATTTCTTCATTTTTGTTTAATTAATGGATTGCCATGCTTGCATAATTGTGCAAAAAAATAAAAATAAATACTGCCCAAAAGGCATGGTAGAAGAACATAGGGCAGGTAAACAGGGCTATGGGGCCAGCAGAAGACAGAGGCCAGGACAGAAGCAGCACCATAATGATCTAGATGGGCTGTGCTGCAATGACTGTTCTCAACCCAGTATCTTTGCATTTCCCAGACCAATATGATTGTGGCCAGGTGTAATAAAGTTCTTTGTTATTTGTGGATATTTGTTTTTCATTGTCTCCTTCTAGCTGGCTTTAGAGTCAGAAGGGAATAGTAATGCCTATTTCCGGTTGGCATAACAGGGCAAGCCTCTAACCTGATGAATGAAGGGGCTTTTAGATTCATGAAGCCACAGCCCAGACATCCCAGAATGCCTCTGGCAGATGTATGTCTGAAGTAGGTGACCCTTTGCTATTGTTCATAAGGATTTGTCTTGTTCTATCCATCATGGTCAACTATTTTAAGCAATATAACAGAAAAATATCTTAAAGGTAGGCTAGAAAGTGAATTTTTTTCTGGCTCCTATATTTTGAAAGTAAAATAACAAATGGCAGACTATAACAAACAACAGATTGATGCTAATTTTCTCATTCTCAAGGCTGCATTCTTTGTTTTAATATGATCCTTGATTTCCTACCAGTTTTCTGACAGTCTGGGACCATATTTATGGTTGTCGCTGTTTTTTAGCATGCTATTCGCCTCTAAGTATATCTTTGCTTTATGAAAGTACGTAAATCATAGTTTGCTTGAATGTGACAACTTGTTTCTCCTAATGTTCGTTGTCACCTAATCCACTGTGGGAAGGGGCAAATGTTGTCATATGTAAAACAAGACAGCTGTGCATTTTAAAGTAATGTGTAACTTGAATGTTGCTGAGAAACTACCAAAGAATACGAAAAATGTGCTGCTGTATTCATGGACTGCTATTTATGGAGCTAGAAACTGAAAGGACTACTCTCCCTCAGTGGCATCACTGGAGGAGAGGACACAGGAGGTGGACCGCACCAGGTGACACCCTAAGGGGGTGACAAAACTACTATAGTATCTGCTTTTTGGTAGAAACGGGCTCTGGTATTTGCCTGTGTCCTATTAAAATGCTGACGAGATGGTGTGACGGCAGTGAGGCTCAGCAGAAGGAGAAATTTGAGGTCTCAGGGTGTTTTTATATTAAAATTTTATTTTAAAAAAAATCAAAATTTTATTCTTTAATTTTTTAAAAAAAACAATCACATTTTACCAATTTTTCACTTGAACCACATGAAACTATGTATATGTAAATACACTGAAGCTGTGTATATGATATTGCAATTTAAACATATACTTTTATTTTTGCTACTTGTTTATGCCACAACTATTACCTTGAGTTGGCCTCTAATATCATCACACAGGGCAATTCAGGCCATGTGATAACGTGCAAAGCCAAATCAATCAGAGGGCATGCTTTCTGGCTCTTTCATTGTTATCTTATGAGCAAAGGAAAATCATGGCAATGGAACCCACCCAGAAAAGCAGGGCATGCAATCAACTGCTGCATAAATAGATGGCAAACAGATGGGCGTCATGAAGTCTTTTTCCTACCCCTTTAGAGACTAACAAAGAAGTTTGCTTGGAAAATGGCAAGTAACTGTTACTGTAGCCAAAGTTCTGCTGGGTCTGAGATTTTTTTCCTCCATGAAATGGCATCCTCAGGGATGCTCGGTCTAGACACTCTCCTTTCCTATTATCTGAACTGGCCCTGTGTGATGTATTGCTTGACATGCAGTTTAGCACACCACTGAGGTTAAATAAATATTGAGTATTAACAGTCAAAATTGTGTGAAAGCTTCAAAGATATTGTATTCAAAAAGACACCACAAAAGAGCATCAGCTGAATTTCTTTGATATAATGAAAAATTTCTTTCCTAAAAGGATTATGTATATGTGAAGATGTAAATCGCTGCTTTGGAATTCCTTATGGATTTATGTTTATAGATCACCAGAAACTTTTGTCATTCTTCAGTAAGTCAGAAAAGACCTTCTTTTTGTACACTACGCTGCACACTGAATGCAATATCTCAGCAGAAGCTTAGTCACCTAAGCCTGTTCATAGCAATTTGTGGAAGTCACCTCACATTACAGTTTTGTAATGCATCCGGTTCTTCTCAGGCTTTGTTTTACCTGAATAATTAAGTGGTGTTAATGTCTCATTTTAGGAGTTCCACATTATTTCTGGAGAAGCCCGAGGGTGAGAAGGAGAATGGTATAGACTGAAGGAAGCTGAAGACAAGGAGAACTGACCTGCTGAATTTGTTTTAATGTGTTGTGTTCTTGATTGTGGGGCTTATCCCATTAACAAATAAGCTGGTTTACCGCTTCCATCTTGAATTAGGATCCAGGATGCCCCTCAATGTTATCATACCTAGATTGCTGCCTATCTAGGCAGACTGCCACCACCCAGATGCATCCTGAGTCAAAGCCTCACTCAGTCAGCACTTTTTCTAAGTGAGGGAGCTTCTGACTTCAAAAATTGGCCAGCTGAGTGAGGCTTCCATCCGGGATGCATCTAAGCAGTGGCATCCCACCTAGATAGGTGGTGATTTAGGTATAACATCCAATAACATCTGGGGACATCCCGGATCCTGAATTCAAACTGGAAGAGGTAAGCTGTCTCATTTGTTAATGGGATAAGCTCCAGTATGTGAGTCTGTGTCTGTTAGAAGCATGGTTATAAAAATGTCAAATATAACTTGACATTATTATATTAATGTTCCATGAAAACATATTTCTGAATAACACTTGTTTTTGTGATAGGGAAGGAATAAAGAAGGGAAGACAAACTGCTTGTCTTTATAACATGGAGAAATAACCAAGGTTCCATTATATAGAAGGGATCAGCCGGGGTTTTTTTTAGTAGTTCAAAAAGTAATGAATAGCTAGGAATTGATTCAGGTGCAGCTACCAGAGATGGTGATGTCCTTGACATACATACCTCACTCACACACACACACACTTTTTTTCTGTTTCAAAGGGAAAAAATGTTTAAAATGCCTCCAATATCTGTGATGCTTCTTGAAGAAATTCAATTTCTGGCACAGTGATGTTATGACCACTGGACACCTCCCAATTTTGTGGTGTGGGTTTCCTATGGCCCTGGCTGGACTCTGTCAGCCATGAGCCCAAAAGTGGCAGACCACATACCAATTTAATAGATCAAACAGATAATTTGTGCTGCAATCAGAAAAAATTCACAGTTCTGAGACAGGAAGGCTAGGTGATTTACAGCAGGATATTTTGCATTCAAACCAGAGAGTCACCATTGCAATCCCATTCCCACCTTTGATACCCCTATCTTGAGTGATCTTTTCCCATGCAAATTTGGCCCTTTCATGTATCTTTCCCTCAGGCTATTTGTGGCCTTTGTTTCATCAGGCTGGCTAGAATTCATGGTGTTCCCACATCACTTTGAATTCTGGCTATTTCCAGTTCGAAACCATTCCTGCTCAGCATTACCCAAATGGCTGAGTCCAACACTATACCACCCAATTGGACCATCTTGGGTCACCATGTTTGAGTAAGTATCACCATTAGTGGAGCATCTTGTCTATTCCAATGCTCAAACCTTTATTCCTTAGATCTTGTGTGTGTGTCTGTGTGTGTGTTTGAGTGCGTCTGCACTGATGTTTGTTTCTTCTGAATAAAATACAGTTAATAGAAAGAATTCTGCCTCTGTAAATTTTCTATTCCCTCATCTCAGTATACAGGTGGGAAATTATTCCAAGAGGACTACTTGTAACTCAGTCTGATTAATTGAGCTAATTAAAATTCCCCTGGTTCATAATTACAGTGAGGATGATTTTAAAAATTGCATTTTTAAGCCAACATTACATTAATAAGCCGCTCCAATTTACCGGGATTCGTTGCGTTGCTGCCTGGGAGGGAGCCAAATGCCCAGCGTGCTTCTGGTGCCCACCCAAGCTCCCAGCATGCCTTGCTGGGGCTGGGCAGGTACGCTATTGGCTCCTTGGGTTCAATGAGCAGGGTTTCCACTTCCCAGCACTGGGAGACTACATCTCCCAGTGTGTCTTGAGGGGTGGAAGTGCCGTGATTGCCTGGCCCAGTTTCCAGCTCAGTTCTCCCACCCTCCCTCCCTAGGTTTGGGTGTTCTATTGTCACAACTTTTGGAGGGTGGTAGCATATTTCTTGGATCTGGTGGGCGTGGTTTCCAGGGATATGTATCTCTGGATCTGGAGTACTTTGGACCCGGGAGCACTGAGGGCAGGCGGTGTGGCCATTGCAGGGGCCACATCAATTTGGCATCTCCCGGTAACTAGAGGCTTCACAGGAACATGCGATCATCCAGTTACGTGTCCTCGAGAGGGCCTTTCTATTACCCGTATGTCATCCCGAAGCTTGACCATGACCAAGCAAAGCAGGTCATCAATCAACCAGGGGTTGATGGATGTTCCAGATCCAGACCTCATGCTTTGGGCTAACCCTACCCCTGTTTTGCTTGGTTTAATAAAGTTCTGACATTTCTTCCAACCTGGTGTCATGGTCTTCTTTGGCGTCTTTCCTCTGCAGGAAAAACACATTTTTTTGCAATTGCAATTAATTTTTTTTAAAGTATTTGTCAGAATTTTACTTGTAGCCAATAAATCTTTTGTAGGGCGCTGGGGAAAATGTAGTCCAGCAATCAAACTTTCCCCACTCCTTTTCTAAGTAACTGGCTTGCTTTTTGTTTTTTAATTGGGACTACATTTGGCATGTTTTACCAAAACAGGACCTAAAATTTTCCTAATGCAACAGCATGTAGGCTTCTCTTGAGATATTCAGCATTTTCTACCTACCAAAGGGGGCAGTGGTCTCACAATGGATCACAGAAGAAGTACCTTTTGTATTACTAATTCAATTCATATTTTATCTCTTGCACTTCAGAATGCTGCGTTCCCAGTGCCACGTGGCCAGAAGGAGGAGGGACCTGCTTGTATAGATATCTCTCCACAGATCAACACAACACCTTGAGAAAATGTAGACCTGTAACAACATCATCCTTTTATATATATATTTTTTCTCTTGTATGATAGTTTATCACCTTTGCCTGATGAAAAAGCCAATGGCTCTTGGACATCTCGCATTATGTATTTTGTTCATTTGGAATGGATGAATAAAGAAGACACTGTTTTATGGATTTGGGATGTTTTGGATATTTTGCTATATGGACAACCCCTGAATATGTTTCCTATCTTGGTTTCTGAGACAGTCTGCATGGTCTGCATTCATGTAAACTATACACATCAATATCCTATGCAGGGTTACTCAGAACAGAAGTCAGTCCCATTCTGTTCGGTAAATCAGACTGCAACATTGGTGAACAAGAAAGGCATCAAATAAATTCCTTAAATAAATAACAGTGAATTGAATACATGTCCTCCAGATGCTAGAGAGCCTTACCATTGGGACCCTGGAAACTCATATAGCACAATGCAACTTTTATTTACTAAATATCCTAGGGCTATGTATTTTCTTAGCAACGGAGCCATTGCATCGGCTGTTGCTTTACTGATGCAGCTTTTATAAAGATCTCAAGAAAGAAAAAGTTCAAGGTTTGTGGGATGTGGTTGAAACATTGTGTGCATGTGCGTGTGTGCGTACATAATCACTACCCCTCATTCAATACCCAAGATATTCTTCTTATTCAATTAAAACAGTAATCCTTACAATGTGTACTCACAAGTTGCACCTAGGGCTAAATACCCAACACTGCTACTTTGCTGCTTTGCAATGGAAGCGAATTCACATACCCATTGTTGTTTTCTGCCTTCAAGTCATTTCGTTTCTTTGAATATATTTATTAATTTTCATACATACATACATAAAATTAATTAAAAACATTAAACCAGACAAAAGAGACAAAACCAATTTTGGCAAAACAATCAATCAAAAGCAGATTCAGGTTTTACATAACTAATTAACACAGATTACTTATGATTTTCTAACAAACCAACTCATTCATTCTGACAAAGTAACTTCCTGTTACTTCAGCATTTCATTTCCATTTAACTGTTAAATAATGTATTTTATAATTCACCAAACTATTTTCATGATCGTTTCACCACCTTTTGATATTTTTTTATTTCTTCTAATTCTTTTTTCTATACAATAAAGCCCCTGTATCTAATTAGATTTTTTCCTTAACAAATAGGTCTATTATTATTCTCAGCAATCTTCCTTTATCAGTTTTGTGTAAGTTATTTCTATCTACTTCACCAGTTATTGATGTTTTCCTCAAGTAATACTTTCAAATTAGCCAAGTTTCATTCTAATCCATTTTTATTCCATCTTGATTAATTTAATTGCTAAATGTCCCCATTCTTGTGATAAGTATGTTAACACTTTGTTCCAGTCCTAAAAATATTTATCTGATTTTTCCCCTCTCAATTTCCTAGTCATTTTGTCCATCTCCAGAACCTCATACAGTTTCAAGAGCCATTCTTCTGTATTTGGGAGTCTTCTATTTTTCCAAATTCTAGCATATACCTGGCAGATATAATCATATAAAACAATATTCATCCATGTTTTCCCCAAATGTTCATCTAACATATTTTTTAAAAAAATCTCAGGTCTGATTTCCAATTTAATCTGTAATATTTTGCATATTGTTCTTCTTATTTTTATCCAGAATCGTTTAGCTTTTACACATGTCCACCACATGTGGTACAATGTTCCTTATTTCTTCACACATTTTCAACACTGTTTGTCTATGTTTCTGTAGATCTTAAATAGTTTTTCCAAAGGCATGTACCATCTGTAAAATATTTTATAAGAGTTTTCTTTTAATATTTCAGTTGCTTAGTCCAAGATATTTCCCACTGTTCTAATTCTACTACATGCCCTATATTTTGTGCCCACTTTACCGTATTTTCTTTAACCAATTCATCTTCTGTATATTGTTTTAACAATCATTTGTAAAGATTTGATATTGTTATGTTTTTCTTTGCCCAAAAGATCTCCTCTAGTTCAGTTTTATTTCTCTCTATTCCAACTGTCTAATGCAAAAGAGGATTAGTGTCTGTTAATTGGTGATCACTGTCTGCTGAGAAAGCCCCTGACTCTGAGTGGTTTCTCATTTGTATTTGCTCAGGGTCAGGGGCTTTTTATACTGGTTTATAAAATTATTTAATGTGTTAGAGATGGATAAACTCACCAGAGGGCTGAGTCAAGAAGATCCCAAAAATTATTTGGAAGACTGGAACAAAATAATACATTTAACTATGAAATGGCTATTATGATTAAGTTACCTGTACTGTAAACAGACACCATGCATGATGTGTATGAATTGTAACATTGCCTGTGGATATATGTCTTTTTATTTTTTAAAAAAATGAAAATATCAATACATTTTTAAACAGAAAAGATGGCTTCCTAGTTACTGTGGAAAGAATAGTCCAAGTACCCAGTTCCTTGCCCTAGGCAGCAGCTTGATAGAGCAAAGTTGGCAATTTTAACTACTCATCTTCTCTTACAGGTCAGAAATAGAGGGAAAGAACAATTGAATTTCAAACATTTTTAGCTGGTAACCCATCTTATTTCATAAATGTTTAGACTTGCCAATGAAGACATCGGCTCTTCATAATTTCCAACCAATCATGTAACCCTTCCAGGCCTATAGCAAGCTGTTTTGGCATCTGTGAACAGCTTGTACAATTGTATCACTTTCATCCACATGTGAGATCAGACGCCTTCAGTGCCCAAAGCCCACTCTAATGAAGATGTTTTAGTTGTTTCTTTTATATTTTATATTCCATCTTCCTCCCAACACAGGATCTAAGATGGTGTACAACACTTCAAGAGCATTTTTAATACATTTTTTTTAAAAAAAGATAATACTAAAGTCAAAACACAATCAAACTACATTTCTGTTTAAACATATAAGTTAAAAACAGTTAGACACTCCTGATAGCAGAAGATCTACTGTGAGCAGACCAGCCTGGCCACCCTACCTAGCCATTTCCAGACTCTGGAACTCCCTACCTAAGTTCCAAAGCCAGGAAGTGGACACCCAAAAGAATTCTTTCATGCTCCCTCAGAGAGAAAAGTGCATATTTGAAACAGTTGGATATGATTTTATGAATTGCCTCTTGTCCAGCCAGTCTTCTACAGTGTTGGAGTGCAGGTCACATAGCAGTTAGGGGTTTCTTAGGATCAGTAGCATCAGCATTTCCGTATTGCCCAAGCCATCAACTCCAGACTGTGCTGGAAATACTGGTAGCACAGAAATGAAACACTTTACTGCAGGAATTACTGCTGCAGTAATTGACTGCTGCTTAAGATCATAGTTGGGAATATATTTGTTACTGTACTTTTGTTTCTGTATTGTAATCTGGTATTGTGCTGTTTAGATGCCCTGTTCTCCTTGTTGGATGTACATTAAATCAAGATTACTATATTGTTTGAAACTTGGACATTAGAGCAATCTCTCTTCGTCTGTTTTGCCTGTTTTCTTACAAAATACATTTCCACAAGCGATAATTGATTAAAACCTCTAAAATGGTGTCAGAATGGAACATTTTCATATCTGAGAAGTTAGACTCAGAATAAATGAATATCTAATTTGCAAGGTTCCATATGCTTTTAAGAAGTTTGGCACTTTAGGTGAGATGTAAACAATTGAATTTCCATAAGTGGAAAAAGATTTCCTTTAAAAAAAAATTAATTCCCCAAGAAGCCCTGCCATTGTTCAAGACGCTGTGTACCTTTCCCATCTTTTGTGATTTTGATATAAGGTGAAATATGCAGGGTTACATTAATACATGATGAGGCCTTTAAGTGTGTCACATTTAAGAGCCCCCCTGGTTTCTTTTGTAACAATACGCCATTAAAAAAATACAGGAGTTATCATTCTGACAGATTTGTCAAATCATAATTGTTCAGAGGACTCTCATAATCAGAAACTCTAATGTATAGCTTATTTAGTTTGTATATAAAGCCAGTGCTGAAAGGATTATTTTTGAAGTGGGGGGGGGACATATCTATCACTCCATTAAATAGACTAAAATAATATTTGATGTAAATTTAAGCTGATAGAAAGAAACCAAAAGTCATTACCTTTTGATCTATTTCAATTTACACTCTATGGAAAAAGGAACAGACTAATAGAGCCAAACATGTAGCAAGTCCTATTGTTTACAAAGAGAGATTTTACAAAGAGACTTGCTCCTCAAGCATATTTAAGGATGCAGCCCAGTGCATATACTGTGTATGTGTCTTCAAGTCACATCCATTTTTGGTGAACACATGAATTTCATGGGGATTTCTTAGGCAAGGCATACTCAGAGGTGGTTTACCTTAGCCTTTCTCTGAAATATAGACTACAGCACTTGGATTCCTTGATAGACTTTCATACAGGTACTAACCAGGGCTGACCCTGCTTAACTCCTGAAATCTGGCAGGATCTGGTGTTAGGCAGTTAATAACAGAAATCTTATCAATAGCCTGAAAATATATTTTATCATCTCAGTCAATTTGCATGCATGGAATTAGGGTGGCATTAGTGATACAACATGTGAGTGCCAGTCCCCCAACTGTATTATGATGATGAGAAAGGAGGGATGGGATGTGGTAGCATAGAGAAAGAGGCTAGGATCCAATCAAACACTTAACACTGACAGAAGAAGTCCCATCAGAAGGTCAAGGAAGAAGTGGCTTCATTCCTTATGCAGCCCCTGTAAAGAGATATTCTTCTCTTCTTCCCCCAATAGATTTTGTCATAAGCCAAAATCTTGCTTTGTTGCATTTCCTAGCCCTTCAGAACAGATACTGTTCACGGGATATAGAGTTACCTTTTCTGGGATCTTCCTTCTGTTAACCAAAAAATAAATTGGACTTTAGGCAATTGGCTTTTATCTTGGGCTCTACTAACCACTTTGGATCCTACTCACCTGTGTAGCAGCCTGTGACAGATTTTCCTTGCGGGAATGCAGTCCAACAGAGAAAGGGTTTCCTATGCCTCATATACAATACACAGATCCAAATGCAAAGATACACAAACCTGGCTAAAGCCCCAGACCTGGCTTCTAGTCCAGAATCCTATCTAATTTTTAAGGTAAACAAAATAGGTGGAAAAGATAAACAAGGTGGCAAGTAGTCTTTTTTTTTTAAGAGATCAACTCTTTCAAAATTTAAATTGAACAAGTAACTTTTTCTAAAGTTAGTTTGTATATATTAAATCATAATTTGGCATTGAAAACATTAGGTCAAGAGGAAAGACAATTATTATCTCAATATAGGTATAATCACTATGGCAATTGCATGGCAATAATAACCAGCTATGATCAATTATTAAATCAACCCTCGACGGAGATGTGAAAGATCCAGGAACTACTGCAGTAGCTTCATCTTGATGCCTAGGGATAGAAATGGCTTAGCTGTAGCAGTAAATTGAAATTTCTTAGGTAACTGGCACTGATAATTTATCAGAATATTTCAAGTATTAAATGTGATAGTGATGTTAAAAGTCCTTTGCATTTTGACCTGCTTTTACCAATTCTCTTTGCTGATTTGCCACTTCCTTGGCATAAACTGGAAAAAATATGATCCATGTTTTCCCCTTCAGAGGCTTACATTTAGATTATCCTTGACTGAACTACTATATGTAGAAACTGAACAATCACTGCTCTGAACCTTCCGGATCTACAGCCAGGAGCAACAACATACTAAGCCCTCTCCATGTCCAGTTTAAAAAACCTGTGGCTGTGGTAAGATCTCCCAAAAGCATGAGAAGAAAGACCAAGGGCATTCGGATTAGAAAATGAACAAGACTTTCAAGCTGTAAAATGTAGCCAGATAAAATATTGTGAGGAACTGCAGCTGCAGTCCTGTGGGCTACTGGAAAAAAAAATCCAAAACCTTAATCTAAATCTCAATTTGCTGAATCTATCCACCGATCAAACCCATGGATCCTTGAAGGTGATGAATTGCATTGGTGATGTATTTTGTGTGATCTAACTTGATATACAGCTGCTATTAACTGTTGCAATTGCTGATTAGGTTGGACAGACAGTATCTCCATTCTGGCTAAGTGGCATCCAGGGAAGAATCAGTTGCATTTCAAACCCTTACAATGATGAAATGGTGAATTGAGTTGGGAAAATGCACAGACTGATATTTCTCCCACACTGATATATCATAAACCACCAGAACATCTTGCAACAGCAGTGCTAATCAGTGTTTAACGAACAGGAAAACCAGGAAATTTTGAGAAAGTCTGCTGTTTATGTCACCATTCTAACCAGAAGCCCTGCCAAGATTAGGTAGGATCTCCTCCTATAACAAGACCTCTAAATGCCTTCCCCACCACTGCCATCTGCACCTAGAAGAGTAAATACGTGGGTAATACAAGAAATGGATTTTACAAGGGCCACTGTGACAAGGAGAAGGACTTTGGGAAGACAGAGGAGGGTTGTCCTGGAAAAGGAGAGGCCCCAGCACTGGGAATGGAGAGCCACGATGGAAGACTACAAGGACTGGCAGTCTCTAGAGTGAAAGGGGAAGGAGAGAGGCTCTGAGAGGCGGCACCTAAAGGGGAGGGGCTGGGAGATAAAAGAGGAAAGGGCGAAGCACACAGGGAAGAGGCTGTGTGGAGGGAGAAAGGAGAGCATTCTGGCAAGACCGAGGCCTTGGCCAGGAGGGGATTTCTTCACCAGGGAGAGAGTGGAGGTCCTGAAGCTGTGAGGAGCCCGGGGGAAGAAGGTTTCCTAGCGGAGTTCTCCCACCCCCGCTCTTCACCACCGAGTTTATCCGAGAGAGGTTTGAGGCTGGAATATTGGTCATGGGGAGCATTTCATTGGGACCTTCAAGGAAGGTACTGGCCTGCCCAAGAGGAGGACCTTGATGCTGAGGAGGACCTGTAAGATTCCCTAATCACTAAAGGTCCAGGTGAAGTAACCGAGGACCTGAGCCCTGTGAAGTAACAGGGACTCAACTGTTGTGTTATTAGTTATAATAAAAATTCATCAGCATTACTTTTTGGTTGTTTGGAATTATTCACCATCATAGACCCCTCCAAGAAACCTAGAGCTGGGGGCATCCCCTGTGGTCCCACTACAGCCAAATTTCATCAATTTATATTAACGAGAATTTGCAAGTGGTGGGGGACCTGGGCAGGAATTCCATTATAAACAGACCACAAACTCTAATGAGCAAGTGGATGAGTCTAGGCAGACTGAGAGAATGAGATTCTAGATGCATTAGCCCTCTTTTGGCCCACAACCTTGCAGATGTCGCCAGATCTCCTCTGTCAACCAACATATGGTGCCTTAGAACACTCTCTCTTTATATATATGTACATACACAAACACACACACATATATATTAATTTTTGTAAGCTTCCTAGGGATCAAGGTGAGGAACAGCTGGAAAATAGTGAAAGCCATTCACACACATTGTCATGGCCAGCCAAGATGAGCTCTCGGAGGAGGAGGAGGATGAGCCTCCTCCAGAGCAAGGGCTGATGGAGGCTATGCCAGGTGTTAGTTCTGCTCTGCCAGGTCCCAGCTGTGCTTCCCCAGCCCCAGAGCATGAGGTCCAACCAGGTCCTAGTGCTGAGGAAAGGCCTCCTATGGTGCCACAGCCTAATGGTGACTCTGGAGACGAGGCGTGCCTGCAGGTGCCTTCTTATCAAGAGAGAAGGGCCGAGAGTGCTTGCAGGCGCAGATCCAGGAGGATTGCAGAAAGGCAATCAGCAAACCAGCCTCAGGTGGCTCGAGGGAGAGCTTCCCTGATTTAAGTGGGAGAGAGGCTTGAGTTTGTTGCTAGAGTTTATTGCATGAGCCCTTGGTGTGATTGCTGTCGCTCTAGCTCCTGATATCTTGTTACCTTGCTACTTTGTTATCTTGACCTCAGACCGGACCTTTGTTATCTCTTGGCTATTGTGACCTTGGACTGTTTTGACCATGCTGCTTTCTGGCTTCCTGACTTCGGCTCGTCTTTTGGCACGCTTGACTTTCTGCAACCCCGACATCGGCTTGTTTCCTCGGCTTGCTCTTTGGCTGCTTCTCCACAAGGTTTGTTTTGCCTACACGCGTTGGCTGCAGGCTTGGTTATCAGCATAAGTCAGAGATTGCTGGCAGCAATCCCGGACATACATTTCCATTCCCTTCCAGAGATTTCAACCACTTCCTATGAATTGTTGCATTGTGTATACAGAACTTTTTTTCAACTACAAATCACAGAATCACCCAGCCAGCTTAGTCAGTGCTTGTGCTGGGGGAAATTGGGAGTTGAAGTCTGAAAAGCATTGTTTGTATACATATATTTTATGTAAGTGTGTTTGTGTATTACTATTGAATATTCTATTGTCTGGGCACATCCAATATTTTCTGCTATTTAAGAATAATTTGTAAAGGGTGAGGATCCAACAGGTTGTGTTCACACCATCCGAAAGACCATAACTCCTAAAATCATGTTCTAGGTGTCTGGGAAATTGAGAAGTGGACTTCTCAGTTTTGTGCTCAGACAGTCCAAAAGGGCTACAGAAGGAGATGTGCAGAAGAAAGTCCCACTGCCATAGCAGTCAGGCTCAAATACAATGATGGCTTTAGGTCATAGAAGTATATAATATGGCTTTAGGTGTTAATAATTGCAACCCATGTCAATCCATCAAGAAGACGTGTCTATGTTTTTTTTTGGTGATTGGGTTTTTGGTGGGGTTTTTTTGCCTTTTCTACAGCTAATAAGTATCTGAAATAAAGCTGTCAGCTCCTTTTGAATAAACATACAAAAGCATTTCGAAGGCTAGCATATCATTGAGAAGAGAAGCTTGTTGTCCAAGCATATATGATTATATTGTCAAATGGAGCATTATTTTGACTGGCATTCAATGACTCATGCCTCTGTTTTGGCAGTCACTCAAAAAACAGATTTAGTGATGGTTCCTGACGAAGTTACAACAGGTTTCTGGAAGGATTCAGTCTGCAGTTTAGATACAAAAGCTAATTGGAGAACAGTTAAATAAAATGAGCAAAACATTTCACTTTTGATTATTTTGTATCTATCATTTCAATACTGAATTTATTTTAGATGCAGCTTTCATTCATATGTCCAGAAAACTAACCCTGTAAATAAAAATGTAGAGACCTTGAATTCAAACCATTTCAGATGAACTTAATTGGCAGTATGTGAAAGTTTTGATGTGATAAGATGAATACTGAAGTATTTCCATTCTTTAGCTACCATCAGATTTAAAATATGCAATGAAATCCCTATCAATATATTTTGCGTCAGTGTTGTTTCTTAAGCAACATGGCACAAACATGAATCACGATGTGGAATAATGCTAGTGCCTTGGGGTGGACCTACAAGGGTGATGGTGAGAACATTGAGCCACCAAATAAGAATTCTGCTTCCCAATTTTCCCCCCTTCACTTCCCATATTTCTAGCATTGCAGGGAATGAGATACTGAAAATTTTCTATACAGTCCATCCTCCTTATCAGTGGACTTGCTATCAGCTAATTTAATCATTTGCAGATGGCAAGCTTCTGTTTTGCTGAATGACAGTGTGTGCACTCCACTGCACTTGCAGACACACACCACACCACCATTAATTTTAATAGCACTTGAGCATTCATGGATTTTGATATCTGTGGAGGGGGGGGTCTGAAATTGATCCTCTGTGGATACGGAGGTCAAACTGTACCTAGAATCCTTATATTGGCTTTAATATTACTCTGTACTGCATCCAAAAGAGTGGGTTTATATCCAGGAAAGCTCATGCTAAATTAATAGCAACAGTTAGGCCTTGTCTGCACTGGCCATAAGTCTGGGGCCAATCTGGATCATTATGCTCTGAAACTGGTCCGGGATTGGCCACAATATGCATCTGGTGTGGTAGCACACTGATGTTCACATGGAACAGTTGGGTCAACACTTGAGGCCCAGCCCTATAAATCAGGGGGTCCTTCGATCCTTTCTTCTCATTGGTCATACAGTCAAGCCCACCCTCAGGAGAAGCAGTGGTGCACTGGGCAGCCTGTCCCTGGACCTTCTGAAGATACAGAAGTGGTGACCATGGTTCTGGGAACATTATATTCCTTTTCCCAGCACTGGTGCCTGGTGTGTGAATGGCAGGCTGGTCCAATTTGGGCCTAGTCCAGCTGTTTACATGCCAAAACCTTCATGCTAAACCAGGAGTAAAGTCAGGTGAACAGGGAAATCCTGCATTATTTCAACAGAAGTCATTGTGCAAACAGGCAGCACTTGTGTCAAGTCTGAACAGGGTTTTCCACCCATGCAGAAAAGGTTTAGAAAAGGTTTAGCCTTAAAAGTGATGCCTTTTTTCCCCACCTTGCTTCCTTCTTTTTATATTTGATGTGTTCATATTCCCTTGGTAACTTGGGCAAGATACAGACCGCCCAAAAACGGTGGTCTGCTGCCGCCTCCATTTCCGCCAGTGGAAAGCCTCAGCGGGAAGCCTCAGCTACCAAACGGAGAGGCTTCCCGACGTCAGAAAAAGAACCCGAGTGCGCAAATGGCTACTCATCAGTCACATCAAAATGGCGGCACCCATGTGTACAGGGTGCCGCCATTTTGATGCCCCTGTCATGTGCTAGGGGTGATGCCAGTATGGACACTGTGTCCTCAGCCAACCCCTAGCACATGACGGGGGCGGCGCAAAGGCCCGTTTAAATCGGACCTTGGTTTTCCACTTTTCTTTGGCGGCCTAAACATTATTTCTAAATATTCAACTGAGCTTTTAAGTTACAGCAATGCTTGAAACTTAGGGGCAGAAAGAAAATTTCATTTTGGGGAGGAGACGTCTTATTGGGAGGGCAATGCCCTTATTTACTACACCCATATGCTGGTGTCTAATTAAATACCAGTGAGTGTCAGTACATTTGCAATCATTTTGCCACTTGGTATTGTAACAATGATGGCAGCAGCAACAGCAGAGCAGACACACATTTTTCAGACTCTCCCAGTGCAACACTGTTCCTGAGCATTTTACTGGAGGGAGCTTCCTGCCACAACATCACTGGAGACAGGAAAGCCTCAGTTGACTGTCAAATGCCACAAATATAATTTACGGAAGAACTATAATTTATGGGAGAACCAGCATTTGTTGCACAGCAAATTAAAATTTAACCAAATGGGTCCCATTCTGCAAATTTCTTTTCATCCTGAAGCAAAGGTGAAAAGTGTGGGTCTACTTGGCCAGGGTCTACTGACCCTGCCAGTTTTCCCCTCTGATCCATTTTTTACACACATAGAAGATATGATACATTCCTATGTCATCTAGACAGTAACTTTCCTTACCAATATGGTCTTGAATCCTGTTGGGACCGTGAACCAGAGTAAAGCCCTTTACACCAAGGAATTCACTTTTTATGACACTGTTAAAGGTATGTATCCTCATTGTGATTGTACAAGCAGTGTAACCATTACCAGTATAATCAATGCACATATGGTTGTCCATTCCAAGCCACTTCAATAATACTACACTTAGTAGATTTTGGAGGCTTCTTGACTATGCCAGATGCATCACACCACTGCATGACCAAAATGCAATGCCTTGTGTGGTTGCATGCTGTCAATAGCAGCATGGGTCTCAGCCAGAACTTGCACCATCCACACATCTTGCTCATGTATATAAAAATACAGGTTTCTGTCACCCCAAAACAAGTTCATCAAATTTGTTGGCTATGGGTTTCTTTCTAGTGGTCTAATATATGTAGTCCAATTTGCTCCCCCTGGCCTCCAGAATTTGCCCAACCTTGCCTTACAGGTTAGTAGCACAAAGGAGAAAAATCCATACTAATATTTCATTCAATATTGTGTTCTGAATCTTCAAACCTGTCATTTTACAATCCTTTACAGACACTCCAGGTTTCCTTTCAGTTATAAGTATCAGAAGGAATTTCTCTTTTATCTACTGCTCCAAATGTGAATTGACAAAAATGTATTTTGACTGTTGGTCTCACATCTTGCACTACATTCATGTTTAAAATACAATTCATCTCACATTTTATATAACAATTCAAGTATGGCTTGTCCTTCTATCTTGTATTGTCAAGCAGGACAAATAGTCAAGCAGGAAGGGCAGCTGTGTTCAGAATGCTAGTGAAGAAAGAAAAAGTCTGGGCCAAAGTGTAAAAGAAGGGAGATACAAGCAAGCTGGTAGAGATATTATAGATATATATACTCTTGAGATTTATTTCACATTTGAATATACATCCTCCACTACCCATCAGCCACACAGGAACATCACACTGTCTTATCCAAAACTTACATAACTCATGTCAAACCACAGTTTGGAAATTTGTTTTAAAAGTGATTAATTATAGTTCTAATGTCCCACATAGTACAGACTGAGTTCTCTTTATCTAAAATGCTTGGGACCAGAAGTGTTTTGGACTCTGTGTGTGTGTGTTTATTTGTACCTGTATTTGCATATGTATATATCATGAGATATCATGAAGATGGGTCCAAAATTTAAACACAAAATTCACTTATATTTCATATGCACCTTATATGCATAGAAGATAATTTTATATAATATTTTAAATAATTTTGTGTATGAAATGAAGTTTGTGTACATTGCTCATCAAATTTTGGGTTTTGGAGTATTTGGGATTTTGGAATTCTGGATAAGAGAGACTCAATCTGTAGTTATTGTCATTACTTTTACACTTTAAAATAACTATTTACTTTCCCACTTATGAAAAGTAACTAGGTTGGAGTTTTTTAGACTATATTATTTTTTAAAAGCTGAATGGACTGGCATAAGGAATAGTATAATATTCCTCTTCCACTATTTAATGAGGACACTTCAAGAACAATAAAACTAATTAAACTAACCGTACCATACCCTTATTTCCTGAAGGAGTTAAGTTATCCATCATTAAGTTACAATCAGAATGTATTTATGTCTCCATTCGTGCAAAAAGGAATGAATTATAATGACACTTCATTTGCAACTCATTACTTTCAAGTTCTGTGTCAGATTCATGAGCAGCACAAACCTTTCAAATTTTGAATGACTCCCAACTATATCAGTAAGGTCCCTCCTCCCAAAATACATCAGAGTCTCAGCATCATGGACAACTCAACTAATCCTCCAAACATAAAGTCACTAACAGTCATCAGCAGCTGCAGTTTATCAGGCTGGATCTGTCCATGATACCTCTAACTCTTCTCTACTGCTATCATACCTGCCAAGAACACCAGATATAGGGAATGACATTCTACATGCCAATGACACTTAAAAATACATGGTTATCATGCAGTCCTGAACCACTTCTGAATATGGGCTCTCAACCTGGATTTACTTATCAAAATGCAGTCAACTAAATTTTTGAATCTGCTAGTCCCTTGGAGCCTATGAGTAACAACCTGACTTGTATGGCTAGCAACTGTCACGCACGTTACAAATTTAGCTTGCAGAAGAAATTCCTCAGTATTATTTTAGTGGGGTGGGAAATCTTGTCAACAGATTTCTCTAAATATTGTCTCTTATATATGCGTATCATTAATAATGAAAGAACTCTGATAGCTACAAGATCTTTTTACTAGTCGTGAATATAAAATGTTTATATCTCTATATTATGGCACATCTTAGGGAAAAGAGGTCAACAATGAAAAAAGAAGACGCCTCGATGCAATCTGATGTAGTAAAATTGAAGGAGGAAGGAAGAGATACTTTTATAAAAAGCAAGACCCAAAGGAAGACTCACTTTTACTGAACTTGTCCTTCAAGAATGAACTGGGGACACAGATTTCCCTCTCTGTTAAAATGTAAAGGATCAAATACAGTTTTGAGGGGGTGAGCACCAAAGGGCAAATAAATGAACAGAAAAACCTATACAGTTAGACATTATTTCCAATGTGATTCAAGGAATTCTTTGTTATTGCACAGTCACAACAGAATTACAACTTCCACAACGACTAAAAAGGTGATCATGGTTCACCAACAG
The DNA here is from genome assembly GCF_019175285.1 of Sceloporus undulatus. Classification (NCBI taxonomy): domain Eukaryota; kingdom Metazoa; phylum Chordata; class Lepidosauria; order Squamata; family Phrynosomatidae; genus Sceloporus; species Sceloporus undulatus. The sequence goes on from NC_056523.1 coordinate 275,533,861, forward strand.
GATTTAATCTGTGACAGAAAGTGAGTCACTTGTGGAGGCAAAGGAATTTGAGTTCTCAGCTCTGAATCCATTTTTTCCCCCAGTAATGCGTGGAGCTGTAGTTGTCACCTCTTTTCTAGTCTGATAGGTTCTTTGTCATTCATATCATAGGTAGATGCTTCATGGTCTTCTCCATGTTGGAGTGGATATTTTATTTGGCTAGTGTGGATTGCTAAGAGTCTATTGACTTCTGTTGGTTTGCTTAGCTTATTTCACCTTTCCTCCTGTGAATTCAAGAGCGCATACATTGCTCCTATCATCCTTGCTTTATCCTCACTAGCACCCCCTGCCAAAAAGCACCCACTGTGAGCTAATAGCAGGCAAGGGCCCAATGTCACCCAGAGTGCTTCATGACTGTGTGAGGTTTAGAACTTGATCTCCCAGTTCAGTTCTCTAATTACTACATCATACGAGCTGTTCTTCCTATGCTTTATATACCTTATTTTATATCTCTTCAAGTATTTAAACAGGGTTATCATTGTCAGCACAACCGCTGGGGTCCAACAACCACTGTCAGCAACTCAAATGAGTCCTGTGGTTAAATCAGACCTTTGAGCAGAGCTAGCAATTTTAGAAGCAGAACCGTGGTTCCAAAGGCAGTTGAGATAACAGCAGCTGGATGTCTTCCAGGAACTGAAGCAATGCAGGAACCTCTGGGGACACACAGCAAACCGATGCCAGACTTCTTCTGATAAACCACCAGAGAAGCTAAGTCTCCCGAGTGCTCTTTATTCACAGTGCTATAATACAAATACAGATCTCTCTAAACTCCACAATGCATACCAAACCAACTCCTACTACAAACCCACAAGCTATCACTTGCAACCTCTGGGTTTATATAGACTCCAGACCATGTGGTCTCCCAAACCCAGTGAGTTCAGGTGTGTAACCATGACATGTGTCCCCTGTGTAATCCAGACACATTGTTTCATCATCCATGGCTACGTGCACTTGGACACCAAAGTGTCCTTGAGCCAATGAGCATCAGCTGTGGTAATCAATCTTGTCTTTCTGCTGAATGCTCATGGTCAAACACACACACATCAAGCATTTCCCTGTGTGCTGTGTTTTAACCCTTGAGACTCCGACAATCATATCACCTCTTAACCTTCTCTTCTCCAGGCTAAACATACCCAGCTCCCTAAGTCATTCCTCGTAGGGCATGGTTTCCAGACCCTTCAGTATTTTAGTTGCCCTCCTTTGGACACGCTCCAGTTTCTCAACATCCTTTTTAAATGGTGGTGCCCAGAACTGGACACAGTATTCCAGGTGGGGCCTGACCAAAGCAGAATAGAGTGGCACTATTTCTTCCCTTGATCTAGACATTATACTTCTATTGATGCAGCCTAAAATTGCATTGGCCTTTTTAGCTGCCGCTTCACACTGTTGATTCATGTTCAATTTGTTGTCTACTTGGACTCCCAGATCCCTTTCACACATAGTTTCATTCAGCCAGGTGTCACCCATCCTATATCTGTGCATTTCATTTTTCCGCCCTAAGTGCAGTACCTTACATTTCTCCGTATTGAAATTCATTTTGTTAGCTTTGGCCCAGCTTTCTAATCTATTAAGGTCATTTTGAATTTTGATCCTGTCCTCTGGGGTATTAGCTACTCCTCCTAATTTGGTGTCATCTGCAAATTTGATAAGTATGCCCCCAATTCTGTCATCCAAGTCATTGATAAAGATGTTGAATAGCACTGGGCCCAGGACAGAACCCTGTGGGACCCCACTGGTCACTTCTCTCCAAGATGAAAAGGAGCCATTGTTGAGCACCCCTTGGTTTTGGCTGGTCAACCAATTACAGATCCATGTAATAGTTATCTTGTCTAGCCCACAATTTACAAGCTTGTTTGCAAGAATGTCATGGGAAACCATGTCAAACGTCTTACTGAAATCAAGATATACTATATCCACAGCATTCCCAGAGATCAAATTTGTCTGGCATGACCCATGTGTTGAGTAATTCTGCCTTTTCTCTGTCCTCTATTAGCATTTTGCCATCTTCTCCACGCAGTGGACCTACCGTTTCCTTCTTCCTTTTGCTGCGGACATATCCAAAAAAGCCCTTTTTGATGTTCTTAACCTCTCTAGCAAGCCTGAGTTCATTCTGCGATTGAGCTTTTCTGACTTTACCCCTACACGTGCTCACTATTTGTTTGAATTCCTCTTTGGTGATATCCCCATTTTTCCATTTCTTATACATGTTCCGTTTAAAACTTAGTTTAGTTGAAAATTCCTTAGTCATTCATCCTGGTTTCTTGAGACATCTCCCATTTTTCTTCCTCATTGGAACTGTTTCAAATTGTGCCTTCAGTATCTCCCTTTTGAGAAAGTCCCATCTGTCTTGAACTTCTTTATCTTTTAGTATTCCTGACCATGGGATCACCTCCAGTATTTCTCTAAGTTGACTAAAATCCACTCTCCTAAAATTTAGAATGTGTGTCTGACTATGCTTGGCTTCTCCTTTTCATTGTATAACAAACTCCAGGAGTACCTCACTTCTACCTAAGGATCTCACCACTTGCACTCCATTAACTAGGCCATCCCTGTTGGTTAGGATCAGATCCAAAATAGCTGATCCCCTTGTTGCCTCTTCCACCTTTTAGACAATGAAATTGTCTCCAAGGCAAATGAGAAATTTGCTGTACCTTGAGGATTTGGCTGACGCATTTCAGTGGGTCTATTGTAAAACTCTACTGAGGCTGCATCTATACTGTATAAATAATGAAGTTTGACACCATTTCACTTGTCATGGCTCAGTGCTATGGAATTCTGAGAATTGTAGGTTTGTGAGACACTTAGCCTTCTCTGCCAGAGAACTCTAGTGCCACAACAAACTACAGTTCCCCGAATTCCATAGCACTGAGCCATGGCAATTAAAATGGTGTCGAACATCATTATTTCTACAGTGTGGATGCAGTCTGAGATGTTCAAAAGGAAGTTAAAACAAATGTATGAGAAGATGGATCAGGTATGCTTACCCATCTCTCTTGAAGACCAACTGTCTGAAAAGATTACTTGCACTATTCCTCACATGTTTATATAATACAATCCTGAACATCTATGTCTTAAGTAGATTTTAGCCCAAGGTTGTTCTAAGCCACTTTGAGCTCCATGTCCAAGGAGAAAGGTGGGATACAAATTAAATACATAAATACATAAATAATGCATTGCATACATGGATAGCCTCACCAAACAATCAGAAGCCCTCCCAGTTCTAGACATATGCAGAAAGTAGTAAGAACTCTCCTTTTCATATTCAGACTATAATTCTTCAGTGAAGAAAACAAAAGTGGAGGAAGTGTGCTTCCTCCTTTTGCTCATATGTTCAGGTAATGCAATCCTGCGCATAAACAGGTAGGCTTTAAGCCAATATTTATTAGCTGTATAATCAATGACTACAATAAAACCACTTAGTCACACACACTTCCTTACTAAATGTGGTCCACAGCTAGAAAAAGTTTATCCCTTAAACATGTATCTATTTTAACAAATTTATATCACACCTTTCTGTCTACCAAAGTGGCAAGCAATAGTAAAAATACAAAATCACACTATTAACAATAAAAAGCAAGTTAAAAGGCAGCAGTTAGAAACATTACAAGCATGGACAATGCAGCCCCACCCCTTAAATGAATCTATAGGCAATGTAATATGTATACTTACAACCATCTAATTTTTTAAAAAAATCCATCAATTCAGGTATCCAGTTTTAAAATATTTTAATAAAAATGTATTAAGATGCTACATAAAAATATTAAAAACATATTGCATATATACTAAAATTATAAAATAATATTTATATTAAAATACAAGAACATGAAGTGTGTGGGCATAAATACAAAGTGTGTGGGCTTCAGTTATAATTCTAATAGACGTAAGAATGCTCAAATTATGGATTTATGAACCACAGGAAGAACAATTAGCAAACAGCACTGATAAATAGCACAGTTCTTCATTGACGTTGATGGTGGCTTTCAATTGATCAATAATTATCTCCTTAATTTTCCTTTTTTGGAAACTATGTACACAGTGCCCAAAATTTATCTTTACAATTTCAATTGTATATATTGTTGAAACTGTAAAGTTAATTTTCAGACACACTCTACATCTCTTTTATTAGCTTTTTAAATTTAAAAAAACCTCTGCTTCTGATATTCAGGATATGAATGTCATTGCTCACGTAAGCCAAAACAGCACAAGACAAAACAAGGTATTTATTCACTTGGGAAAACCATGTGAGGACACACAAACAGACACACAGACACAGAAAGAGATTGAGAGAGAGAGAGAGAGACAGACTGAGAGAGAGAATCTTTTTACAAGAGTCAGAGAATGCTGACTGACTATCAGAGAGAATGGAATGAATGGCTCGAATCCTGAACAGTTGCATGCAGCTGCAACTTTTTTGGTACAGGTCTCACCTGTCCACTGTATATACTAAAAGCCAGCTGAAATGGCAAGATTTGAGGCTATTGGGGAAAGGCTGTTAAAGAAGTGGCTAGACAGAACTACTGGGGGGGGGTCAATCTACACTGTTTTTGTTGTTGTGTGCCTTAAAATTGTTTCTGACTTATGGGGACTCTAAGGTGACCTTATCATGTTTTTTTTTCCTTTGTAAGTTTCTTCAGAGGGGGTTTGCTATTGCCATCCTCTGAAGCTGAGAGAGTATGACTTGCCCAAGCTAACCCAGTGGGTTTTATGGCCAAGCCAGGAATCAAACCCTGGTCTCCAGAGTCACAGTTTAACCCACAATCCACTACACCGCACTGGCTCTTCCAAACTGCTTATGAAATTTTTAGAAGAGGTGTTCCATCAACTGTTTGCAAGATAACATGTTTTTCATCAGCTATGTATCTTGCATTTAGTGTGCTTTGTTTTCTGACTAGTCACAGAAGGTAAATATATGCTTGATTTGCAAGTCTGATTTCTTAAGTACATTTCTCCTGGGATGGGAGGAGAAATGGATTAATCATAGGGTACACTCATTCCCCTTCGTATCTGATCTGATTCTGAGAGAACATAGAAGTCCTGCATACCTCCCAAAAGTGTTTCAGGGGATGGTGGGATGCAACTGGAATACTTTGATGATAGAGTTTAGAATTAGAGTAAAGCAGCCCATCTGCATCCCACCACCATCTGAAAGTTTAGTAATATTAATGGCAGGCTTTTATTTTCGCTGCAGTATTTTCCCCCTCTCCACCCCATAGTTCAAATTATTGTTTTTATACTTGACCTAGAACATTTCCATTTTGTCAGAATAAATGAATGTGCAAAAGTAGTTCATTCGTATATGATTATTAGGGTGGGATTAGTAAAAACAAAGGGCACAGGACATTTCCAATTCAATCTGTGGTTTGAGGGATAAGATGCAATATTGGCTCATTTTCATTATAGGAAGAGAGAGCATAATTTTCCATTCTCTCAGTAAGTCCTCTATTATCCACAGGGGAGCTGTTATTATCTACATAATGTACTGAGGCATCTGCAATTAGGCTTACTATTCATATTAGTCTCCCTTGGTTTAAAGTCACTTTCACTTAAGTCGATAAAATTAAATTAGCCATTTGTACCAGACCACAAAGATTTTTTGCCTCCTGCTACCGTTCAAGCAGACCATTCTTTTTTTCTTTCACTCTCCTCTTGTTGTTAGCTGCTGTCAAGTAGACTTCAACTTATGGTGATCCCATGAATGAGAGATCTATATCATCACCAGCCCTACTCAGGTCTGGCAGACTCAGGGGTTGGTGGCTTCCTTGACTGAATCTATTCATTTGGAATGTGGTCCTCCTCTTTTCCTACTGCCTTCTACCTCAAGCATTATTGTCTTTTCTAGTGAGTGATGTGTTCTTATGAAATGGCCAAAATATAACCATCTCAATTTAGTCATCTTGACTTTTAGGAAGAGTTCAGAGTTGATTTGCTCCAGGACCCATTTATTTGTCTTTAAAACACAGCATAATATAGTATAACAGGCTGCAATCTATCAATTGAAGTAAAATATCAAAATATTTTTGAATGAATGGCATTCGCTTCCTTGCTAGAAATTTCTTCATAGAACGCTGACTTGTCAGGATTTTCACAATAGGTCTTCAAATGGATTTTATTATTTTTATTAAAAATTAAAATGTCAAAACAGAGGGTCACTATCAGCCCTGATGTTAAAAATGCCCATATCTGCAGCCTTATGAGCTAGAGGTATTCCTGTGTATCTATGGGAGAGGCTGCTGTTTTCCAAGTGAGGAACGTTCAGTAGCTCTACCTGCCCATTTTAATGGGTTATTTAATTAGTCCACCCAACTTCTGCTTGAATTACACCTTGAAAGCAGACAAAAAGGAAGTAAAAGTGTAAATGAAAATGTAATTAAAAATAGACAGACAGACAGACAGACAGACAGCTTAATGCAGCTGAAGTTACAGAGGGCCTTATCAGACTAATCACAGAATCATAAAGATGAAAGGATCCTCATGGGGCATCAATGAGAGATCTCCAGCTTAGCATCTCCAGCAGGTAGCTGTCCAGCATATTATGTTTGATGATGGATTAGACAGGCAGGCAGACTGACAGACAGTTGTCTGAGAACGTTTGTTGGAATAAATGATTAGAGTCTATTTTGGGGCAGGTTCTCTATTACCTCAGCTGCATAATGTTACAGTGCAGCGCAGTTTTCATAGAACCTCAGTTTTCAACTGGAATTATTTAATCCGTTGTGGCCGTCCCTGGAATCTTCTCCAGCCAATAGCCTACCACATATTTATGTTCCCCCTATTGGCGTCCTTTAGATCTCTGTCATAGGAAGAGAAAATCAGTATCCCAAGGTTACAGTCGGCCCTTCTTATACACAGATTTTTTATACACGGATTCAAGCATACACGGTTTGAAAATGTTCCAAAAAAGTATAAATTTACCTTGATTTTCCATTTTTTATAAGGGACACCATTTTGCTATGTCATTATATTTAATGGGACTTGAGCATACACGGATTTTGTTATACACGGGGGATCTTGGAACCAAACCCCAGCATATAACAAGGGTCCACTGTATTTGATGTAAAGCATCATAACAGCTCTTTAAAGCAACCCCTCTATTGGGATGTTAAGTGCCATATGAATGAATAAATGATGGAGAGGCTATTCTTGGTCATGCAACTCTTATTTATTTAATTTCTATCCCACCTTCCTCCCAATATGAGACCCAAGGTACATAAAACAAAATGAAATTCAAACAAACCAGAGTCCACAAATTTAAAATTTATTTAAAAATCACATTAAAAACACTGATTTAAAACAGTCCTTAAAAGGTAGTTAATATATAATAATTATAAAAATACCAGCACAACACATCCCAATTATATGACAATTAACATGGACAATTAACACAAAAAAATGGACAATTAACATACAAAAGCCTGAGTGAACAGAACGTTTTTATATGCTGCTGAAAAGTCAATATAGAGGAGCCAACCTACCTTCCCACAGCAGGGAATACCACAGTCTGCGAGCAGCCACAAAGAAGATTCTCTCTTGTATCCTCAGCAATTTTGCATTTATGTCATTTATTTCATTTCCAGCCTGCCATTCTCCTTTCACAAGACCTATGTAGCTTTCATCTACATGCATGTGATGATGGTGGGACCACAAGAGAGTCCTTCCTTGACGATCTTTAAATTCAGGCATATTGGGAGATAGGGTCTTTTAGACAGTCTTTCAGAAAGGGTGGACCCACTCTTGTACTTGTGCCTCCAGCTAACACATTTTGAGAAAGGACTAAAAAGGGGAACCAGTTCAGTGTTTATAGTTTCTCCTCTGGGAGACTGTAGAGGGAATAAATAGAACTTTTCACAGACATCTGCAGAAAGCATAGAAAAGGTAACAGTTTGGACTAGAAATCAGACTTCATTAGCCAGCATGAACAAGAAGCTCCAAGCTGTGGATAACGTAACACCAAAGGCCCTCTCCAGTCCTTAGGACTGGAGCACAGCTTTGGCATGGCTTCCGGACTCTTAGAGCACCTGCATCATTTAAACAGCATACCTCCAAAGTGACCTGAAGCAGCTTTATTTTGGACTGTCTGTATGGGGCCTTACATTCATCCTTGTTTGATTCCCCCCTCCCAAAAAGTGTTTTTTAAAAAACGTTGGAATGAATATGCATATACATTTTAGTGCATTTTCCTAAAAACATGCATTTATACCATATACGGTGTGTGTGTGTACCTTATATACACATTTAGTGCAAGCAACTTTCCTAATGTAATACCTTTTGAACTGTTTTTTTTTACAAATGCATGCACTTTGTGTGTGTTTTCCTTCAGAAAGTCTGAAGACAGATGTGTCGTACACAGGTCTAAGATAGTAGCAGCCAAATCACACAAGATGAAGTCTGACTGAGGTGTTTATTCCTTCAGCATTAATTTTCCCTTTCCAACCATCTAATGATCTGTAATTGATGTTTATTAAAGACTTGATTCTAGTGAAGGCTTTATATTGGTAGGACAGGTTGTATTTTTAATATATTGATTTCATGCAACTTACTAATTTCCTATAGATGCTCCTTAGACTTAAAATCTTCAAGGGACACTAGGTAAAGAAATTCAGTAAAGGCTTATGGGTGGGTTGTCTTTCATTCTAAAGATCTTTCATTCTAACGATCTTATATACAGGTTTAAAAAAATATATGCAGAGTTTTTGTGTTATATATATTTTTCTTTAAAATATATAGAAAAGTCTTGTATGGTACACAATATCTCAGCTGGAATCCTTTTGGGGTGTTATGCATGCAGAAGCCCTAGTTATACTGTTTAGAATAGTGGTGGACAAAATGCAGGCCTCCAATAAAAAAAAAGTTGCAAAGTCTTCGAAAGCAATATGTGAGCCCAGAAAGATTTTCTCCAGGGTATGGAGAGCATTTGTACCATGTGTTGACCCTTCATAGCCAACTTAGGGTTCACAGCCAACTTAGACCTTTTTTGAAAGATGATGTGAAAAGGAAAAGACTTCCACTCAACTCCTTTTGTTTTGTTTTTTAAAAGGTTTCTTCTGAGCTAAAATGTCCCAGGACTGCTAAAATGCTTGGTGAACATGTCTCCTAGAGAGTTTTTGAAGACATTTGGAGACCAAAATTAAAAAAAAAATAGATTTCCCCCTGCAGGGTCAGGTGGGTGTGGGTCTAACAGGCTGGGCTTCTTTTTAAATTTCTGTTCAGCCCATTTAAAATTTTGGAGCTGTAGAAATGTTTTGCAAAGTAATATGTTATGAAAATAAACACATGTTTACTTTGGGAAGAAGCCAGTTTAAGTATAAACAAAGATAAGCAGAAAGTAATAACTAGCTTATAATAACAACAATCCTGACACTGCAGGGTTACTGGCCTATTGCCAGCAAAACAGCTTTGCACTTCTACAAAAGAAAATAAGTAGCCTGGGAGAGAAAATAAACCTCAATATGTACACCTGCAACAAGAAGAAAAGTAATGACTCCTACCTTACCTCCGATTCCTCTTTTGAATGGATGAGAGAGAAGGGAGGTGTGGCTAAATGAAAGTTAAGGAGGGTATAAAACAGAAGCCTTTTGCAGAGCAAAGCACCAGATTTTGCTCTCTGCAAATTGATCTGCCTTTAGTTTACCTCTGCCATGCTATTGCTCTTTAGCTGAACTCTTATAAGTAGTAAGATTTTTCTTTCTTGATGAAGCTTGTTAATGCCCAGCCAAATGCCAGAATCTAGATAAGGTTAAACAGACTTGCTAGCAGAGAGGTTGTAATACTTTGCTATAAAATTCTAATAGAGGTGTAAGATTAGGGCTACTGATTTAAGGTCTGTGTAAACAGTGCTGCTTAAAATAGCATATTTGTTTGTACTATTTGTATTAGTAGAGTAAAATTTAGCATAAAAGCTGTAATTTGTTCCGTTAATCTCCTGGTAAATCAAACCTTAAGAATACTTATGGGCAGTTATGTCACTAGTGCCACCCAGAGTGGTAACTCATGGTGTCACCCTCTCCCATTGACTTCCTTCCATACCATTCTGTACAAACCTTAGTAATGTTTTTGTACTAATGTTACTCATAAATCATAATTCCTGTATATAGATGAACATATTTCATGTGGTTAAAGTGAACACTGCGTAAGATGTGGTTTTTGAAAAAGAAAATTTAAAAAGAATTAAAAATTAAAATTAAAATTTTATAATTTATAATTTAATATTTTTTAAAAAATAAAACCTGAGGTTTCTCCATTTTCCTTACCCCACTCACACAATGCTCTTCCACTGAACTCCAGTGTTTTTAAAAGAGTGCACAGCCCATTTCTGCCCAAAGGCCAACAGCTATAAGACAAATAACCTTCAATCTTCTACAAGGTATAAAGATGAAGAAACCACACCTATGTCAGGGATGCAACCCTCCAAAGTCTCCTTGAGGGCTAATATGGCCCCCTAGCCTTTTCCATATCCCTTTACATTGCCTCACTCATCTACAACACAATGGATCATAGGCTTAGGGTCCCCCTGTAGCCACAATAGGAATGGACATCAAAATGACTAGAAAGCTATCAGACATACTGTTCCTATCATTGTCACTGCAGGCATTTGTTATCATCATAAGCACACAGTCAGATTTCTCTTGGATTCTTGTGTTTCTAGAAATAATCAAGACCTTGGGAATTTAATTATAGGTTACATATTATTTTGGCTGGCATCCTTTTTGTGAGTTATGATATAATTTTAATTTACACCATAATAATTCCCCCTTTTTTTCCAGAAGTTGAAATTCTTTATCAACCACACAAAGCCCAGCTCCCCAAACTAACTTTTTCCCAGATGCATCCCCTCCCAACATGGCCATTTCCTGTCCACCTTATGCCAAAGAGTGGGACAATAGATGAGCATCCAGCTATCTTTCTATAACTGGATCCATAGAAATAGCCAACAAATGTAGGGATGTTTGGAGGATGGCTCAAGGTCCCTATGGATGCCTGTCACTATGCATCCAGCTATAGCAAGATAGCTGGATAATTGTATGCCATCACCATTTATCCCCACTGGCCAGAAAATGGCCATGCTGGGACAGGTGTGCAACTGAGAAAAGGTGGGTTTGAGGTGTAGTAGACAAGAGACACATTATAGCTACATGTTGCAACTGCCTCTCCCAATCCAGGATGTCAGTCTTTTGTTTGCTAACAGAAAATTCCTGGTTTTTACTCCATGCCACAGATGTTGAATGCTGAAAAAAATGCTGAATAAAATGGGATGTTCACTGGTAGAACACAGGTTTGCATGCAAAAGGTCCCAGGTTCAGTTCCAGAGGTTGCAATCCTGCAAGATAGTGGCAGAGCATAAGTTGCCACCAGGTGCTTCCCTTCTCTCTCTCCAGCTTTGTGGAACCTGCCTCTCTGTTCTCTGTGATCTGCCATACCATTTTGTGGCTGCTAGGTAGTGTCCATGTGCATTTCTGCAGATGGATGCATGGAAATGACACAAACCTTTTGGATCTCCAGGAAACCTTAAGAGATCTATGAGGATGTCATCATCTTTGTGCATCGGAAATACAATCAGGTGCTGCTTAACCATCCCTCTTCTCCGAGCAACTAAAAGGCCAACAGAGGGAACATTGACAACAGGGCAGGTGGCAAGATGAGAGGGTTGTTTCATGAAAAATGAGCTAGATACCTCCTTCTTTAGAAAGATATATATAGGTGTAATACCAGTGTTTGTCCAGAATTCCAACCAGAACTTCTAAATAGAACCAGGAAAGAATGTAATATTGGAAGCTGCTGTCAGTTAGTGTTGATAATACTGATCTAGATGGAACAGTGGTGTGGTGTTGTGTAAGTCAGATTTCTGCTTTCTTTAGTTTACTAGACAGATTTTTTTTCCAGAAACATGAAATGGTTTTCCCAAGGTTTTTGTTCAGTATGCTTATTAATAACTATAAAGGGCCAAAGGCTAGTCTGTGGAGATCTGAACCTATTCTTGGTGGTCTAATAACAAATCACCCTCCTTCAATTGTTCCTTCACGAGGTTGCTTCCCCCATTTTTTTTTTCACATAGTTTAAATTAGTTAAAATAGTTTAATAGGTCAATAAAGTGGCCCTTATACAGCCCAAGTTCTTGTGTCTCATCTCTTTATTCCCATTGTAATTCAGCAAATGGTTTAGGCTCCAGAGAGCTTACAGAGAAGTGACATGCTGACATGTCTTCAAGATGCACTATTCACATACAGCACACACACCCCTCCACAAATAGCCCATCCAGGCATTAATAAATTTATCACAGTTGCCAGTTTTAATAAATTTTACCTAAAGAAATAGACATTTTACTGGAAATTATTTACCATAAATGAAGAGGAAAAGGGGGAGATGTTCTACAATGTTTTCAAAACCACTAAATAGATCAGCTTTTTCTGTTTTTGTTTTTGCCTGTCTTGACTAGATATTTTAACTTCTCTTAATGCTAGTTAATTGCTAATGGATGTTCTTAGTTGTGAATCATTTTTAAATCTAATTTCTTGTCATGTTTAGTGCATTTGGGATCCCATAGAAACAGAAATTGTTGATGTGATAAATAATGAGGCTGCTGAAAAAGGAATACATAAATAACATGCACTGGCCCTGTGCTTATTATATCCGTGTGCCAAGAAATTTAATTGCAGTGAATGTAATGAACAGTGCACAGATAGTACATTTTGAGAATTTGGAGCACAGGTTCACAATTTTATTTTATGGTATGCTGCAAACAATAATTAATTAAAAACAACAAAAATTACTGATGTTGGTTTCAGGATGTCTATCAGACATGTATCCCAACCAGACTTGTATCCTTATCACTTGAAGATGGCATATAAAATTGCTAGTTCTCAAAGCCTGGCTTCTTTTTTTCCAGGCTTCAGGCCAAGGAATCTGAGGGTGAGAGTACTTACTTAAAAGGTTTGCATGTGTGTACTGCTCGTTTGTTAAACTTGGTGTTTTTACTTGAATGGCATATCTTGCATAACTGTGGTTGATGCTTAATTACATCACCAGGGACTGCCCTTGTAGCATCACTCTTGGTAGTATCATCAGGGCCTGTTTCCTGTGACATTACAAGGGGTCTTTCTAGATCTGATTTTGACTCTAGTAGTTCAGAGGATAGAAAGAGACCTGACCTGGCAGGCCTAAGGGCTATTTCTTAATTGTTGTTAATTTTCTTATGTGCCTTTGAATCAACTCTAATGTATGGGAACCATATCAGAGGGGTTTCTTGGCAAGATTTCTTCAGAGAGAGTTTGACACTGTCTTCTTCTAAGAATGAAGGAGAATGACTTGCCTAAGTGGATGTCCATGGCTGTGTGAGTGTTTGAACCTTGGTCTCCAGAAGTCTTACTCCAGTATTCAAAATACTATACTGCACAAGCTTACAGCCCATAATCACCTCTTAGGAATTTTGCCCAATGAACAACTTTTGGAGAGATACCACAAAAAACAGAGATAGCCATCACACTTCGAAACTGAATATCCGTTTGAATCCAGGACAGTTCGAACATGACACACTGGGAGTCTTAGGCACCAGCTGGCAGTTTCTGGAGCCAGCATATTCTGCGGTATCTCTGTCCTTCTATCTACAGAGCTTCTAGCATTCTTTTCTAGCATGCTCCACAAAAAAACACATTGGTATTAACCGTGAAGCAACACACGTGCGTGCACATACACACATACACAGATATGCACCTGTATGTGTATAGAAACACCTCTGGTAAAAGGCAGTTCAGCCCACCCCCACCTCCAATACACACACACACCAGGTAACACCAACCTCAGTGATGCCACTGGCTGAAAGTTGATGTGGCAGATGGCAGATCATACATTAGCAGAGTGGGTGTGGGAGTGTTTGAGATGTACTGTTATTGCACACATATGTAAATTTATTCAGAATTTTAAATGAGAACAGCCCTGTTCTCTTCTTTGTTACAGATGAAAAACTCTGAGCTTCCCTGAAATCAAATAATCTAAAATAAGGTATAGGTAAATAAAGTGGTGCTTGTTTTATAATTAAATTTGTTCTTTTTAGACATAGTTCTGTATTGCCATTTACATATAGGGTGCACATTGAGCCTTCAGAAATTAATGTAGCATAGGTTGGTGGAAGCTGGGTAAAATTCTACTATAAAATCAGTTCTGAAATTTTCAGCAAATTTGGAGGATATGTTTGCGATGGAGTGAAATAAAATATACCTTGTGTGGCATATACAAAATTCACTCTTTGGAGGCCCTGGAGGGCACCCAAATTATTTTTGCACTGACATTTTCATCATATTTAAAGGGTTATGTTTGGGATGGCTTGACTTAAAATCTACACAATGTGGTATACACAAAATTCACTTTGGGACACCCAAATTGTTTTTCCTCCTTCACACAGAGGAGTGTAGTACCTTGTTTGAAAAATTTTTATGAACCAAGTTTTTTAAAAACACATTTTTTGAAATTTTGCTATAACTATTTAAGTAAAATGAAGTTTGCTGATTGTTTGTCTCGTTACCTATTTCTTAGTGTGTCGTGTGTAAATGGATGGATTTTTCACCAAATTTGGAGGGGTTGTTTGGGATAGTCTGAGTTAGTAAAGTAAAGTTTATTGTTAAAAGCTAAAAGTCGTCACAATATAAAACAGATCCAATCAGTAAATACAAAAACAGTATAAAAAGATAAAAGCACAAAAACAGTATAAAAAGATCAAAGCATAAAAACCACAGATAAAACAACATAGTAAAAATTAATAAGAGAAGCCCATCAACAAGAAACAATAATACGTCATTAATGATAAAATAGTAGAAACATAAAACTAGGAAAGTTCTAATTGTCATTCCCATTGAGAAAACTGATTCTAATCTTGCTAGCAGCTAAACCAAATTTTGCTAACATATAAGTGATAAATATATCATTGCCGGCCAGAAGAACACAAATCTGCTGAAAACAAGATCTGTTGGAAAGGGAATGTAAAATACATTCAAGAAACCTTTGTCTAAGAGATATATATAAAGAGGAAAATATAAAAGATAATGTTCAGTATTCTCCACTTCCCCAGTTTTGCAGATACATAATCTTAGATGGACAGGAATGTCATTATATCTGCCCATCAAATAGGTAGAAGGCATACATTGGTACCTTAGAGCAGTAAATGCTTTTCTAATTGGGGCTGAGTAAGATTAATAAAGTAATGCTCTAACCCAAACGATGTCTTGTATAGTGGGTACAAAAAAGAAAAAGAAGAGTTTGAGAGTGAATAAAGATAGAAGCAAGATGAATTTTCTCTTTAATCAGTTGCTTGACTCTATGGTTGGCATAATTTGGAAGTGAGTCCACATTAATCTCATAGCTCTGAAATATCAATCTAACTATAGTTACCCAGGAGCTTGGGGAGTTAACAGATATTTGTTCTAAAAAACATTTTTGGGGAGCCTGAAACACTCATGGATAACAACTTTAGCCAGTAGAAGGCAAGAGCGGTATGTGTAACAGCTTGAAGAGTAGTTTGGCTTGTTTCTGCTCTCAGAAAAGAGACAGGGTTACACTGAGGGACAGCCAACAGGGATCTTAAAAATAAGTTCTGAACAGTTTCTAAATGTAAGACACTGTTATATCCCTTAATTTCTGCTCCGTTTAATAACTGAGGAACAATTTTTCTTTGATAAACCTGGATAGTAGGTGCTACTAAATAACCTCCTTGAAGTCTATAGGATTTTAACAGAGAATTTATGGAGAGGGATGATTTTAACTTAGTAGCAACAAAATGAGTTTTCCATGACAAATTAAATTGAAATCTTAAACCCAGGTAATTATAATAGGATTATTGATCTATAGATTTTACCTCAAGGCTCCAGTGGTGAAGTTTTTTCTTTAGACCAAAACCCACAACTTTGGTTTTAGAGTGATTAACTATTAACATTTCCTTTGAACAATATTCACTTAGCTTTCTTAAGAGTCTGCGCATTCCGATTAAGGTAACCAAGATCAAAACAATATTGTCTGCATATAACAGAACTGAAAGTTTAACATCATGAATGGTAGTTAGGAAAATTTTTGATCCTTTTAAGGCCTGAACAACGACATTAATATAAAAATTAAATTAAAAAAAGGTGCCAGAAGACAACCCTGGCATACACCTCTATCTGTGGGCATGCTATCAGATAGAACACCATTTGCCTCAAGTCGAACCCTGATGGTAGCATTATGATGTAACATTTGAATTATAAGAAGCAGTCTTCTATCAATGTTTGCCACCACTACCTTTGACCAGAGTCAGTTTCGGTCGACTAGGTCAAAAGCAGAAGTAAAATCAACTAAGGCAGTAAAAGGTTCTTCTCTATCTTTTTGGGAGTATTTTTGAATCACGTGGTGTAAAACAAAACATTGATCTAGTGTAGATTTACCCTTCCTAAACCCAGCTTCTTCTTCTGCAAAAATGTCGTTTTTGATAGCCCAGACCTCTAGTTTGCCTAACAGGTACCTTGCATAGAGTTTAGAGATGATATTCAGTAGGCTGATAGGTCTGAAGTTTTTAGGATCAGCCATAGAGCCCTTTTTATGGATAGGAATTACAATACAGTACTCACAGTTCACCCCTGAGGAATTTTCCCATACTGATTTATATAAGTACTGTAAATAATGAAGCAAGAGATAGAGCCCACCAGTCTAGATTTGATCTGAATAATTCACTGGGAAGCATGTCTTCTCCTGGTGCTTTATTATTAGGCAGGGATTTAATGAAAGAATTAACTTCATTGATGGTAACTGGATCCCAAGCAGGACAGCAAGAAAATAAAGATACAGTGGACCCTTGTTATACGCTGGGGCTTGGTTCCAAGATCCCCCATGGATAACAAAATCTGTGGATGCTCAAGTCCCATTAAATATAATGACATAGCAAAATGGTGTCCCTTGTAAAAAATGGAAAATCAAAGTTTGATATTTGAAATTTATACTTTTTTCGAACATTTTCAAACCGTGAATGCTTAAATCCGTTTATTAAAAAAATCCTTGTATAAGAAGGGCCAACTGTATATCCAATCTGGTAAAGGGACTCTGTGTTATATCATGGTAAGGATGGGGGGAAAGGCCAGAAAAATGATCTTGCCACTGAGAGGAGGTGATCTGATTAGTGATGATCCCTTGAGAATTTCTAGTGCCTTTATTCACTAGGGACCAAAATCTAGGGGAGTTCTTCTCCACAAGGGCCTGACCTAAGTCCAACCAAGCCTGTCGTGTGAATTCTATTTTTATTTTTTTTGCCCTAAGTAAATTTTTATACTCCCTTTGATGATGAATATAACACATATAATTCTCTGAGGAATCTTCCTCTCTTAGCTTCTTTATAGATCTTGCTAAGATATGCTTCTGAAAGGCACATTGGCTGTCAAACCAACCATGATTATGATTTACCAAAAAAGGCCAGATTTCTTGGACTATTTGTCCAAGGTTTCCAAAGGGTCTTGGTTTTACATAAAGAGGTTTCTTAGCATAAGCATCCCTGGAGACATTAAGAAGCTATTCACATTTTTGTTAACTTTCCCATTCTACTTAAGGGGGATCATATTTTCGGAGGATCCTGGCATTTTATTTCTAGAAGAGATGGGAGTAAACGGTGGCATCAAAAGTAATTAAACTGGCATATGGTCACTCTCAGGACTAACCAAAACTTTAAAACTGACAAAACAATAAGCATGCTGCTTGAGAAAGAATAAAATAATCATGCTCATCCCGCTTGGTCCTATATAAGTATATGAGTCGGCCACAGGATCACTATCATTCCCGTTACATAGGAAGAGATGAAACTTGAAAATGATAGAAAAAAGAGATTTCCCCGCCTCATTGATCCACTTATCCTTAGAACTCTTAATGGGTATATGGGAAAAGTCCTTGGGACGTAAACCAAGTTTCTCGTCTATTTTGTTATTTTTAGAACCCAGTCTTGCATTCATATCGCCTGCCACTAAGATTAATGGATGAGCATATGCATCAAACAAAGCTGTGAGTTTTTACGTATTTTCTATCTCTACTTTTAATATCTGTTTCTTGAAGACAGATGATATCTAATTTTTGTTTGTGTAAATAATGGTAAATTTTCTTTCTTTTTTGAGGGGTAGTCAAACCTTTTACATTCCAAGATAGCAATTTCACATTATTCTTCATTTGGAAACAGAGGGTAATATTCATTTCTATATCTTCTTATTTTCCTATTCCCCTCTATTTTCCTTTACTGCTTTTATTACTTTTATATTTTTTTAATTTTCTTTGTAGCATTCCAGTTCCCACTCTAGTTCCAGTTCCAGTCTTAGTTCTTCTTCTCCTCCTCCTTCTTCTTCAGTTTCCTCTCCTTCAAGTCTTTGATTTAATCTTTCTTCCAGTAACTCTTCTTGCTCAGAATCCAGTAGGTTAATTCCTTCAATGTCCAGTGCCACAGCTCCTCTTATTTCTTCTTGTTCTGTATGGTTCTGTTTTGGTTTCTGTCTTGTATATCTTTCTTCTCGTTTTTCTTCTTCTGATTTTTGTTCACTATATTTTTGTTTCTCTTTATTTTCTGCCCTTTTTTCCTTTCCCAAAAACTCCCAAAATCTTTTTGCTTCTGTTGTCGATTTTATACTTTATACTTTGATTTAGAAGCAAGGAGGGAAAAAGCAACAAAACTGGGAAGAGAGGGGAAATCCGATGAGGTGACCCAAGTTTCCTGAATGCAGATAATCTCAAAATTTGCACAGAAATCTTTAAAGTTTTTGTCAGCTAACTTGAAGGACCATCCGTAACATTCCACGATAAAACATTAAATGAAATATTAGCCTTGGGCTCGATATCTGATGGGACTATGGGGAGGGCATCTGAAGGAGGCAGGGAAATATTATTACCCTGTTCTCTAAGTCAGTCCAACTCATTAATTTGGTTGAGCTTGCCATTCTTATCATGATATACAAACTCATGTCCTGGGAGAAGGATTGGGGGTTTTCTGTTATGCGTAGACTGAATATCAGGGTGAATAGCTTGTTGGAAAGTAGAAGATTTTTCTTGTGAACATTCCAGTGAAAGTATGACAGGTTTAATTAAAGGGACAGAATTTTGTTCGGAAGAGAAACTGTACACTTCATAATTTGGATTGAGTATAGTTGGGAGGGTTTCCTCACCTTCTTGATGTTCGCTTCCAGCTCTATTTTTCCTAGATGTTACATCACTCATTGCCACGCTAGGGTTAAGTTCCAAACGGCATTGGAATGAAGTGAGAGTGTTACATAGAGTATTCAATCTATGAAGGATTTCTTGTTGAGAAGCAAGAGGAAGGGTTGAAATTTCTTTCTTCTTCCGTGGAAAGAACATGGTCTTTAGAAGCAAACATCTCATCGGGACTGGAATCATTTGTTTGATTGGTCTCAAAACTTATCAAGACATCGGTTTTGCATTTGCATTGTTGAACTAATTGCGCCATATTATGAAAAAGAGGAGAAATAGACGTATTCTTAAAGTATCTATGAACTTCAATATCTAAGTCTTCAAATCTGGTCTTATGTCTGTAAATATCAGATGAAATTGCTCTAGTCTTGAAAGTCACAACTGCACAGGCACAGTGATAGTTGTAAAAAAGATAATAGATATTAAGGATATTAGCTATTTTAATAGATGGAGCTATTACCTTCCCAATGAGGTGCACAAAGTGGGCTTTATGTTGAAACTGAGACAGTCACCCTCTTGGCTTTGGGAAGTTGGAAAAAACCAACTTTGAATTATCTAGAACCAAATTCCAAGAGGATGAAGGTTGTTTGATATCTTCATAAATGATATTACCCTGCTTAGAGCCTTGTAAGCAGCTCTGGGCATTAACGTATTGCCATGGATCTTGTATTTCCTTTGATGAAGATAGTGGCTCATTGGGGGGATTATCAGGAGAAAGGAACTCAATGTTGCTTGTAGTTATAAGGTTGTTAGAAGAAGATGGAGAATGATTTTCAGTTGAGCATTTACAACATCTCTGATATATTTTATTTTGTTTCTTGGAATGAACAAGAGGCTTTTTTATTTTGTGCAACTTGCTCTGAAGCTTACCTCTGTAATTCGATTTTATTTTGCTTTGGAGTTTCTTTTTTGATTTGGTTTTAATTTGTTGTGTGATCACTCTTGATTTACATGTGTTATTAGATATATAAATGTTGAAAACCAAATCGTTTCTTCTGTTAAGTTCTACCAGAGTAGTCAGCAACAAATAACATTGAGACAAAAAATTCTTGATTGAATTCAGATCTTTGCTCTGTTCAGATAATTTTTTTCCAAAAAGATCTGTCAATAAGATTAGGTGAGCTTCTATGCCAAAAATGTGCAGTTTGATATCAAGAGGGATAACAGTTGGATTTGATTTATCAGAGGATTCCCCATGCCCTAAGGGGCGGTGTTTTATTTGTTTACAGGCATTCACCTCACTATCCGAATGGCAGTAACAATTTGATCCTAGCAAACCTTCAGCTTCCACAATTTCAGTTGCTAGGTCTGTTAAGGGTGCATGGACTTCATTGGGTACCAAAGATTCCAGCTTTCTCCAAGGAGATTCTATTGACCAATCGTGTGGTTTTTGCTCAACAGAGGATAAACATTCATTTAACTGGGTTCGCTAGGAACAGCCTTATGAGAAAAAAAAGTTGAGATTTTTGTTTGAACAATCTTCCTCCTCCTTGGTGGTAAATCATACACAGGTGGAGAAGAAATTCCCAATTCTTTACAGGCATTCCTTGTGAGGATCATATTTTCAGCAGGAGACACAGCTGGATGAGGAAGGGCAAGACTCCGCTGCTG
>NC_056523.1:275554705-275568469 GCF_019175285.1 Sceloporus undulatus
ACTTGTCCCTGATGTTGAGAGGGAAAGAGTCAGCTTCCCCAGCACAGCGTTGAGAGAGACTTTTATACACACGGCCACACACACACACACACACACACACACACATATGCTGGCTTTGCCCTTGGTCCCAGTGTTTGGGGAGGAAAGAAGACTGCT
This sequence comes from Sceloporus undulatus, assembly GCF_019175285.1. Taxonomy (NCBI): domain Eukaryota; kingdom Metazoa; phylum Chordata; class Lepidosauria; order Squamata; family Phrynosomatidae; genus Sceloporus; species Sceloporus undulatus. Next base: position 275,554,862 of record NC_056523.1, read on the forward strand.
TCCTTGCTGGCTTGCTTGCTTGCAGCTTGCTTGTTTGGCTTGCAGAGTCAGCCAGGAGTGAAAGAGAGAGATAGTCTGAGTTAATATATAGGCTATGTAGCATATACAAAATTCACTTTTTCCCATTCAAACAAATAAGAGTGTTTCATGGTCAATCAAGAGATACTTGCTCTCTAAAGGGCAACTGTGATTGATGTGGGGAACATTTGAGCACCCAAAGAATTAAAATCTTGTAGAGCAATGCTGCTCAAAGTAGTCATCCCTGAATCAGTACTGGTCCACAAGTCATCAATTGCCAGTCCCTCATGAATTTTCAGGAAAGAAACAATTGTAGCCGAAGGGCAGAAACATGGCACATTTGAGAGAGAGAGAAACTGCTGATCCACCATATCAAATAACTTGAGGGGCTCTGCTTTAGATCTCTTGAAACAAACAGCCATTAACAATGGTTAATTATTCTTGTAGACAGCCAGCATTGTGTTTTGAGTGTTGGACTCTAGAGACCAGGGTTGGAATCTCCAATCAACCATGGAAATCCATTGAGTCACCTTAGTCAGGTCAAACAATCTCAGCCTCAGAGGAAGGCACAGGTGAACCCCCTCTGAATAAATGTTGTCAACCCTCCCCCCCCAAAAAAAAACCCCAATAGGGGTTGCCACAAGTTAGAAATGACTTGAAGGCACGCAACAACAACAAATTATTCTTATTATCACAAGCAATGCTGGCAGTGACATAAAATACTGTTTAAAATGTATTTATTTCTCTGAAATTAACTATAGAGTTTTGACATGGTGGTAGATACTCTGGAGCAAAATGTTCCTTTAAAACCAAATCTAAATATTAAGGATAGTATTCACTTTAACTAATCTGATAGTGGAGTAGACAGTGGGATGCTATTTGGTACTCCATCTCAGGCAGTTGGCTCTGAGGTTCTCCCTAATCCAAATTTGACATCCTGAAAGCTATACTATGTACTTTCTTGGGTTTTTATGTGTATTATGTAGGCAAAATGTTGAAAATCAATAGGCTGTTTCAGAGTATGAAAAGGGAAGGGAAGACACTATTAGAGTAAGAAAGATCATTAATGTATTTCTGATATTGACATATTATTCTTTTTAATATTCAGATACAATTCCAGAAAAAGCTAGGAGGCTGTAAAATAGATACGAGACCAAATTTTATTATGGAATTTGCACAGATTGTTTCCTTGACTAAATTCACTTAGCCTTACTGTATAGGCATACCTCAGTTCATGAAATCTCAGTGAGTGAATTTTTCATTTTACAAAGGCTTTCAGGCACACATGGCTATAAATAGGCTCCTTTCCACTCTTTCCACTCCATCTAAGAGGAAAGCCTCCTTGTGGCACCAGCCCAAGAGATCCCACCCATCATGCTTGAAGCTGTGGTTGTGAATCAGCTCTCTGTGCATAGCAATGGATCAGAGAGGAGATTGAACTCTTTTCTGATTAACAAGGGCCCTGTACAGATGGGCCATTAAGCACGTCCTGGCAATGTACTAGGGTTGCCCCACAACCCTAGTACATTGCCAGGACGTCAAAATGGCAGTGCCCTGTCTACATGGGTGCTGCCATTTTGACATAACAGCCGCATCCCATCCAAATGGTGCGGCACGGCCATTATGTCCTGGTGCCGCTGCAGGGCGCCTGTGCTGCCCTTTCAGTGATGCCAGAAGGAGCTCCAAAACGGAGCTCCTTTCGTGCTGCGTATCGCTGGCGCAGCCTTTACATGGCCACTGTCGGGGTGTCCTTGGGGCATGAAGCCCCAACGACACCCCTGTCCAGGCTGCAGGGAAGCGGCGTTTTGTCTGAATCCCGCCACTGTTTTTTCTGGAACTTAAATGTATTGACAGCATATAGGACATTAATTCTGCTGGTAGAGGGAAAGAGGCAGGAAGTGATTGAAGGGGATTCCTGAAGCCCCTTCCCAATTCAGAAAGGTATTTTGAGCCTTTGTGTTCAAGGCTGTCAGTGCTTAGTGTGAGTCCTTCAACAGAATTGTACTCATTTAGATTGCTATACTGAGATGTTGTGTAAAAAAAATTAAATATACAGGAAGATTTGGAGCAAGAAGTATATTTTTAGAACTTGTTGTAAGGTTGTTATACTGTGATTCTAGTGTGGGGCAAAATCTGAACTTCTTGCATGAGTACTGGGTTTGAGCTATGTTTTATCTGAACAGGATGATACTACAACACAGAGTGGGGGAAATGGATCATTTGGCCTGTGTGGACAGGCTCTAGTAAGAGAGTTCTGGTACCTCACTGCAATGCCCAAGATTCCATAGGATGCAACCATGACAGATAGGAGTAGAATCATAATTCTATAGTTATGCAGTGTGAAGGACCTCAGGAAAGGCAATTCACTCTTCCTTGTCAAAACAAGGGTGGTTTGCAGGTGGGCTTGATTGCCACCAAAACAGCTTTTATCACCACCACATGCAGCCCTAGAGCCACATTGACGTTGCTACCCCTTCTCTGTTGCTCCATTGTGTGCTTCATATTGTTTCTACTGTATTTCATTTCTATGTGATTCTTCTTTGACATGTATGATGTCCACTCTATGTATGTTTACAGACAGATTCACCTTTGTAACCATTTTGAAACAGTCTTTAATGCTTTGTCATATTTTGATACCACCCTCTTCAAGGAACTAAGGAAAACAACATTTCATTATGCAATCACCTTTATTTTATATGTGCAACAACTCTTTCAGGCAAATTAGGTTGAGAAAGAAAGATGTGTTCACTGTCTCTCAGTGAATTTCATGTGTCAGTGGAGTTCTGAGCTTTGTTTCCCAAGTCAACAGGTCATTCTTGACTGGGTGACTTGGTGGTGACAAAAGCCTTCAATCAATCACCATCAGTTGTAACCTGTGTATGTGTTCCGATTAAGAGTTTCACTCTTTAAAAAAAACCAAAAATAATATATTTACTTATTTATGACATTTGCATGCCATTATGTCACAAAGTTCTCTTGGCAGCTTAACAATAGTTAGTTGATTTATGGTATAAATTTTGCAATAATTATTTGTGTGTGTATGCATTTGTATGTGAGTTAACAGGAAGGACAAAAAAGCATACACTTGTTTTTGTTTCTATGAATGCACACATCATTATGTTGTAATAGGTATAATCTCAAAAGAGGCATTCTTTCTGATATGGAAAAGGGAGTAATTGTTGTTATCATGTGCCTTCGAATACTTCCCAATTTATGGAGACCCTAGGCAAACCTATTATGGGATTTTCTTGCCAGGTTTCTTCAGAGAGGGGTTTGCCATTGCCATCCTCTTAAAAAAATAATAACCCTTGCCAATGGCAGTTTTGGGAAGTACTTGTGTTCTAAGTAGTACACCTTTCTGAGCCAATCAGATTTAATTAATTGGACCATTAAACACTGAAGTCCAAAGTAAGGTTAGTCTCTTCCTTTGAGTGTGAAAAATTATTTGAATATTTTGCAATCACATAGGAAGAGCATGCTCACAATTATCAGGCCTACCAATCCAACCATCTATAGCACTTTTCAACATTTTTCCACAGAAGACTCACCCTGTCTTTACTGCATAATCATAACTCATTTCCTGTGAAGAGCAGTCAGTGTGCAGTGTCTAAAAATAGTTGTGCTGTGAAACATGAAGATTGCTGCATTTCACAGATCAACAAACATCTTATCATCCATTTTTAGGAGGAGACCAAAATTATAATATTTTCAAAATGATAACCCAAGAATCTGGAGTATGCACAAATTACAGCAGCCACTTGTTTTTCTTCTTCTTCTTCTTCACTGACATATATTAGTCAGCATAATTAGTTTTTGCTAATTAGATTTTGGACAGGTTAAAAAAAATTAAACAGATTACTATTTTTAAAGGAAGCCTCAGGAAGCAGGCTATACTCTACTGTGTGATTGCCAACAGACAGGTTTTATGTTGTTATTGTTAAAATATACACCATGCAATCTGCATTCTCATTTTTGTATATAGTTAAAAATACTCCGACTATGATTATGCAACAAATCAATATATTATTTATCTGCCAGTGGGTGCATCCAAGCATAACAAATCATTGGCTTTATGAAAACAAGTCACAGCAACTCTTGGGATCCCACAGTCATCACTATTTTCTTATTACTTCTAACTATAAGGAGAGAGGACTAGAAGCTACTACTTCTGAGATGAGAGCCACTATGATGTATTAGTTTGAGTGATAGACTAAGACTCTGGAGAACAGGGTTCAAATCCATGCTCAGCCATGGAAACTCACTGGGTGATCTTGGACAAGTCATACTCTCTCAGCTGCAGAGGGAAGCACTGGCAACCCCCCTATCTAAACAAATCTTAAATCAGTTGTAAGGATTATATACTAATGGTTTGATGCTGAATTGGCCATACATCATGTGGACAGTTTGCACCAGAACTGGGGATTGGGCTCTGCACCATCTGGACTGGTTGCTGTGAGGATGGAAGGAGGACATGGTATTTGGCCCATGAGGACAAGGCATGAGCCACGTTGAACTGAATGGAGCCTATTTCTGAATAGGCATGTAAAATTAGACAGTAAAGATGTATAACACAGATCAGGGTTTCTCTTTGTTTCAGAAGGAAAATTATACAGAAAAGGAAAGAAAAACAAAATGTTTAGTGGCAGATTTCATTTAAACAATATTAATTATTATTTTAATTTCAAAATGCTGGTGTTTTGAGATTTTAAAAAATAACAGTCACTATTGTTTAAATGAAATCTGTTTTCATCCAGTGTTTTGTTTTTCTTTTTCTTTGCAATACCTTTGTGTTTTTGTCTGCCACACATCTCTTGCTGAAGATGGCTTAGGTTCCTTTCCCTCCTCAAAGACCAGAAAAAACTCCTCACTTTTGTTTGTTTAATTTCTCTTACAAATATTCTGTCACATTTTTCTTGGAGCTTCTAACCGAGATCTCTAATAGAACTTCAAATGAAGTTGATCCAGGCAAATGGAGAAAGCTGCTGCTTGCTAATCTTCTTACATAGAAGTCTTGATGACTTTAGTTTGTCATAAACTTGTTCCCACTTGAATCCAGCAGCTCTTGGGTGTTAGAATTTGCCCTCTCCATTGCATTCAGTAAAAGGGGGCAGAAGAGCTGGTCAAAGAAATACAATATGTATTGATGTTTCCATTTCTTAGTCACCAACATTTCCTACCTCTCACAAAGTCACTAAAATTGTTTGCCTATTCAGTTCCAGTATTTTGTAGAGGTATTGCAGACAAAAAGAAGAAAGGCATATTAGAAACAAGAGAACAAAAAGTGCTTTCACTGAAGGACTTTCTCCTACATTCAGTTCATGTGCTAGCATGAACTGATAGTATTGGATCCAATTGACTTAGTCACCACTAAATCAATGAGACTAGTTTATTTTAAAATGCAACATGGTTCACTCTCCCTCAATACATTGAGCAAGACAGATTAAAATAAACACATCACACTTACATAAGTTAGTCCAGTTTCCCCTTTGCAACCCTTTATGTTGCTTTCTGTCATAATAGTACTTCCTTGAAATGGTCTCAGGTTTCTCAGCAAAGTCACTGAGCTGATGTTAAAAACTGTGATTACATTTAGTTATGAGATCCATCTAGGCCCAACTGGTTTTCTCTATGATACCAGAGACACACTTGCACAATTATTTATTGAAGCATATTTTTTCAACCAAAAAGACCTCTAAAAGTGCTTACCAGATCTGGGGGAATACAACTCCCAGAATCTGCTAGCTATCATGCTCACTTTTTCAAACTCAGTTGTTCTGACCCAATAAAATGTAGTGCCTACCTATATGCTTTTAACCTCAAACTACAGGAAAAGAGAGCACACTTAAAAATTAGGAAGAACTTCTTGATCGTAAAAGCTGTTCAAAAGTGGGAGGGTGGTGGAAGCTTCTTCTTTGCAGGCTGGATGGCCATCTGTCAGGTGTGCTTTGATTGTATATTCCTGCAGGGCAGGGGGTTGAACTGGACAGTCCTTATGGACTCTCCAACTCTGTGATTCTGTGAAATGATATGACATAGAAGAACAACGGGGTAGGGAGGGGACAAGACAACAAGCAAACAAAGGCACAAATACGTAGCAATTATGAGCAGTGGGGATAGAACCAGTTTTTACTTTTAGGACAGCTGAGGGAAAGGCCCAGATTTGCATCTCTCTCTAGTTGTTGTCCAGTGACAGATGAATCAGAAACAAAGAGCCACCTTGGATCCTGTAGAAGGATAAAGGCAGAGTATAAAGTAAGCAAACAAACAATATCAGTGGGGGGCGGGGTCCAGAACATTCAGTTTTGCAGATACTGTTAGGACTTTAGGTAGCTTGCACAGTTTGGCATATATGTTGTTTCATTTTCAAAAATTCAAGTTACTTCATTCTTCTTTATTTGTCTGCTAATAGTCACATATTTTTGTAACTATATAACTCTCTCTCTCTCTCTCTCTCTCTCTCTATATATATATATATATATATATATATATATATATATATATATATGTCTCAAAGGTGTCATAGCTTGAACTTAAGTTAAACAGAAGAAAAGACAGGAAAAAAATCAAGCAAAAATCAGATCCCAACAAATTACATGCTACACACCCTTATACCATTCTTCGTTTACACTAACATAAAACTTGACATAACCATTAGACATCAACAAGCTTGTTTGTTATACTTATTTATATGTGTTTTCCTGCCTAATCTAAAAGTGTATGAAGTGGCCTACAGCAGAATAAAGATCAAGAAATCACAGTAAAAGATGACAGCCAGCTGAGACAGTAGCAACTGGACAGAATCAAAAGTCCTCAAAAAGGTCTAGAGATACAAAGACATTAAAAGGGGGAAAAATGACTTCAAAAATGTAATCCTAACAGATCTAGCTGGGACGAAGTTCTGTTTTCAATGAAACATAATCTTCCTGTTGACAGTAGTGGGACCAGAAACCACATTGTCTTTTAATTGTCTTAATGCATGGAGAGTTGTGTATAGGGGAGAAGACATTCCCTGAGGTAGATTAGATTCTGCTGATTAAGACTTTTAAAGGATAACACCCAACAGATTTCCAAAGAGCCAAAGCACTGAGGGGTATAAATCAGTGGGATCATTTCATTTATTTCTTTGGAAATAATTGGCATTCTGCAATGAACATCCACCAGGGTCTGCAGAGCAGCTTAACAACAGTCAGTGGTAGCTAGTGGCCTCAATGTCAAGGGGCAGCTACTTAATAGAAGATCCTATTCTTTAGTGAAGGAATGGTAAATATATATTTCTGTTTGCACATTCTTGGTGGAGTCACACATTTCCATTAATCCCAGCATGCAGTGATCATCACAGTCAGTGAAATGCATGGTATATTGTGTAATCTTCAGAACAATTTGATTCCTGGACCATCACACAAATGACCATCCCAAATTCACTTTATTATCCCATGGTGGAAGAGAGTTTAATATATCAGTTTCTTTCACCAAAATGAATTCCATAAGGTGGTTATACAGTCTCAAGTGAATGGAAGAAAAGTGGTCATGTGAATTTCATCCATGTTCCTAAATAAAGTCTATTGACATTTGAACAATGAATCATACTTATAGCTCAATATGGAGGATCACATTTTATAGCGAAAGCTATCTAGCAAAACAGTACCTCAAATATATTCTTATTATATCATGGATTTGAAGCTGGATCAATAGGATTATGACTTTTTATGTCCAAGAGCTGTTATGTTAGATCAATGGCTTAAACAACACAGTTGAATGACAGCTTAACAGAAGAAAAATCCAATATCCATGGAATACTCTTAGGGGAAATTTCCCTCTTCAGATAACAACCATACATGCAAACTTGGTACTCCAGTATCTTTTCCTGCACACTTTATACGTAGATTCAGAATTAATGAAATAGAATCAAAATGATGGACATTATATTATATTAATTACTAATACCCAGTAACAATGTGTCTCTGTTGTGCCTTCGCATTTTTGTGTAGTAGTTTGTTTAGGCTATTAATTCCTGGTTATGTTTTGTCTGATCCTATTCAGAGTCAGTGTAAGTGTTAAAAAAGTACAAGATGTTCTCTATACAGTAAATGAACTAGTAAGTGAGAAAACAGAGGCTGGATACTAATGGATCTATGGAAAAGCAAGCTTTTGTGTTAAATAGCTCCTGTTAGCAAGGGACAGCTCTGCTGAATCCATTTACATGGACTTTTTGTTTTTCTATGTTCATTGCATGCCAATTCCACATGGATTTTTCTTTTTACAGGAAAAAGCTGTGCACACCTTTGTGCATATTTTAAATATATGCATTAATGGATAAATTAATGGATGCACTCACCCACTGACTAAAGATTGTTTGTGTACATTCTAGAAACATGCAGTGCTTTTCCTGCACATTTTTCAATTTTGTGTAAGTTAAAAAAATTCTTTCTTTCATGAAACACCTTGAAAGCTTAGAAACGTATGGATTTCTGACCCCAAATCATGTCCAGTTCATGTAAATACATTTTTAAAAACCTGACAAAGTGAATTTATCACACGTCCCAGCTGCAGGTACAAGCAGATTGCTTTGACAGAGTTTTCAGCCAAGCCAGCTTTGCTGATCCTATGAGAACAGAAACAGTGCTCGTTTATAATGTGTACATGAATGACATTTTGGAAAGACAGGATGCAATGGTTAGCTGGTACTTGATGTGAGTACAAAAATGAGTATAAAATGAATGAAAACCCCGAGTCTTTCATCACACTGTCAGAGTCAGAAACAATCCTGGCCCATGGATGTTGAAAACCTGTTCAGGAGTTCTCCCAACATCTGCATGCCAAACCTATGTCTAATATTCATGAATAATTGAAAACCAACACTTTGGATGCTTCTCAACTGGTGTTTCTTTTTCCCCAAATAGCAGGTGCATAGGAATCCATGAAAATCTAGTTGAAGTGACTGTTCATTGAGTACCTCCACCGGGAACCAGCACCACCAACAGATTGTGGTTTTGGTATGTCACCACTTGCCTGTTATCTAAGGGGGGATACAGACAGCTTAGAGCCATCCTCTTTTATACTGGATTGGGACCAGGGCAAAGAGATGTCTGGCCCCAATCCAGCCAAAGCCCACCCCAAAAAAAGAGCAGATAAGATCCCTTTGAAAAGCTGGCTCTCGGGAAAGTGGCATCTAAGTGCCACGCCACCAAGTGGGAGAGAAGCCAGCCAGTGTTTAATTGTCGATCTGACTTCAATCTTGCTTGGGGGCATGGTTCGTCTAAATGCTATGCCCCCAAGCAGGCTCAAATGGGCTATCTGTACAGCCCCTAACTCTCACAAAATGCTCAGAGGATATACATGATTATGTGTTATCTATCTGAAAGGAAAACTAGAAAGTCCAGCATGAGTAGGCCATGTGAGTGAATTGGAAGGGACAGTAGTGGCCTACTTAATATATTTGACACCTGGTGCAGACAATTTTTAACACTCATGTCCTTTCTACAACAAAATTGTTTTCAGTAATAATTATGAAATGAAATGAATAACAATTGCTAGAAAAGAAATACAGACAGTGAAAATTCTCCTTTATTGAAATTTGTACATACAAAATTGTATATAAACATAAAGTTTTCACATTTCCTTCTTCACAGACTAATCTAGTTTCCTGTATGGTATGTTTAGTGTAAAATTGGATAGGGTGATAAAATGTAGCCTTTTGTTATCCTCTTGTCAACGACAAACTGGTCTGTTTCTGACAACAGTGATTTAACAGTAGACTTTTGTCCTGAGTATAAAGCGACACAGCAGGACAATAAAAATGTTGTGATGCATCTTGTTGGTAAATTATGATGGTGTAAGTCAGACTTAATTCTATCACAGCACACTTTTTGGCCAGAAAAGAGGTGAGAACTCTTTTCTGACTATGCAATGACCCAAATGTCCACCCAAACACAACTTGTAAGCAGTACAGCACTCACAATATAGCAATTTCCATGTTGTAGAGCAGGACAATAACAAGCAAGACTTGTTGGGTTTTCAAAATAGTTGCATGAGCCTGAAATATGAAGTAGAAACATTATAAATGTATTTTATCCCTTCTGAATTATAATAACAAAAAATCCCTCAACTCCCCAGTAGAGGAAAGGAAAGAAAAATTCACACAAGTTTATTGTTGACTCATAGAAAACCTCAACGGATATTTTACCACAATCAGTCTTCTGCAATGCTAACTATGGCATTGTCAGTAACCAGGACACTCAAATACAGGATACCCAAGTACAGTTGTGTCACTGGGGAGTTTTGCAAGGGGGGATACAGACTGCACTGGGTGACACTCCAGAAGGGGGGATGACACCAAGTCGGCTCCCTGCCCCCGCAGGTGCTACTTCAGCCCACTCAGTCCCTCCTGGGCCCAGGGCAGAGGCTTTTGGTGTTTGCTAGGGCCAGTGTGGGTGCTCCTAGGCCCCATGCAGGGCCTCCTGGGCCCAGGGTGGGGGCTTTTGGGGCCTGCTAGTCCTAGCACAGGTGCTCCTGGGCCTGGGGCAGGGGCTTTTGGGGCTTCCTGGGCCTGGTTCAAGGGCTTTTGGAGCCTGCTAGGCCCAGTGTGGTGCCTCCTCGGTGCCTCCCCCACCCAGAAACCCTGCTGGAAGCCCCACCTCTGGGAAACCCCCCCCCACCGGGTGTCACCACACGTGGGAATGCCACTGCTCAGTAAATAGTCTAGAGTATCCTGTCCCCGCAGCGGCCCCAAGCTGCCCCCATTATCTTGTTGAAACAATAAGACTGAAAAGTTGAAAAAACAACAAAAATAATCTTTATTTTTAAGAAAATATTCATAACAAATACTGACCAAAGATACAAAATGAACAAGAACAAGAATGGCAAGCAAAATAATACAAAATAGCAAATATACCAAACAATAAAATCTATACTGAAGTATACAAAATATAGTGCAAAAAAAAAAAAGTTAAAGCGGGGGGGGGGGGAGTCACAAAAGAAAGCTAGTCCTATAAAGGCTCAATAGTTGAATAAGATAATATATACAGCTGAAGGTCAGTTCCATCTCAGCAGTTCAGCATTAACCCTATAACGACCAAATTTCTAGATCTTGTCCATATTCCAATATACCTCCGCTTCCATTTCTGTGCCATGGTGGCTGTCTGCATGGTCAGAATGAGTGACCCACCATGGTGGCAGAGAAACAGGGCAGTTCATCAGCATGAAACTGAAACACAGAAACTGAGGGGCCTGAATCTTCCCTGAAGATCCAGAGTAATAAACAAGTTTTTAAAATTCATATTAAGTCTGCTAAACCCCAGTTGTGGTACAAACATGCAGCACATTATCCAAACGGCTCAGTCGTGCAATAATCGCCATTGTTTTGGACTACAACTCTAAGAATCTCCATCCAGTATAGCCAATGGCCATTGACACAGGGGTAGTTCCGCTCTACCCCTATATCTTGTAGACGTTTTAAGGTTCTTTGCCTTTTACCTGTCTTTCTGATTCTGTTTGGATTTTCTAGGAGATGCCATATTGGTCACTTAATTTCCCAAGGTTACAAAACCCAGTTCCATCCAATAGTGAGATCAACATCAGTATTCCCCTTAAGTACAGTATTATTAAGTGTTAGTTTATCAGGAAATTAACAAGAGAACAAGCTGCAGCTTTTATGCTAAGATTTATTCAAGTAACACAAGTAGCACAGGCAAATACACTGTCTTCAGTGGCACACTTTACATAAACAGTCTAGGCACAATCTTAGACCTCTATTAGAATTGTATAGTAAAGCATTACACACTCTCTCCTAGTGTGTCTCTTTAATCTTATGTAGAAACTGGCATTTGGATGGGTATTAAATAGCAAGCTTCATCAAGAAAGGAATATCTTACCACTTTTGGGCATTTGGGTTATGAGCATTTGTGGAGCGGCAGCAGCAGACAAGAGGCAGTTCAGTTTGCAGAGAGCAAAATCTGGTGCTTTGCTATGCAAAAGCCTTCTGTTTTATACCCTTTTTATCCTTTGCTTAGCCACTCCTCCCTTGCTCTCACATACAATCAAAGGAGGGATATGAGGTAAGGTAGAAGCCAGCATGGTGTAGTGGTGTGAGTGTTGAAGTGTGACTCTGGAGACCAGGGTTCAAATCCCTGCTGAGTCATGGAACTGTTGGGGTGACCTTGGACAAGTCACATTCTCTCAGTCTCAAAGGATAGCAATGACAAACCCCCTCTGAACAAGGTTTGCTAAGAAAGCCCCATTATAGGTTTGCCTTAAGGTGACCATAAGTCAGAAATGACTGGAAGGCGCACAACAATAACAACAATAAAGGAATCGTTACTCTTCTGACTGTTTTAGACGATGTCCATATTGAGATATATTTTGTCTCCCAAGGTACTGATCTCTCCTTTTCTTGTATACAGGTGCAAAGGTGTTTTGCTGGTATTAGGACAATAACCTTGTAGCATCAAGACTTGTTATTATAAGCCAACTATTACCTTCATTTTTTCTTTTTCCCCCTTTTACTTTTTGGCTTACACCTAGGACGGCTCCCTTCCAAGGCATTTTAATTTCATATCATGCTACTCTACAATACATCTCTTCAGCTTCAAAAGCTTAAATGAGGAAAACAGAATCTGGAAAAAAAAGCCCAGCCTGTTACACCATGCTGGATAGAGGATTCTGGGTATAATAGTCCAAAACATAACTTTTATATTCTCCGTGCTGAATATAAGCTGCAAAAAAGAAGAAGAAGATTGTACAAATCAAGGTTAAGATGAGCACCCCCCCCCAAAAAAAACTGTACTATCTTGAGCAATTTGTAAAATTTATGTTAACTGCTACCACTTTTATCGACATATCTACAGGGCTATTTTTCTAAACTGCAGTGTTATTTCAAGTCAGATCGAAGCCCAGAACCTCCAGGTGCACATTAATGCAACACTACTGACTTCATAGGATTTGTGTCGAATTACATTAGCACAAGATTTGGCCTTTACTGATTTCTTCTAACTGGGAGTATAACTCAAGGCTTGCTCTCTTTAACATTTCTTCTACTTTGGGATGCTAATAGTTGACCAAAATCACCAGGACAACAAGCTGAATAATCCTGCCAGTTTGAATTACAAATGATGGATGATACTGGGCACAATGTGACTATTGTTGGCCTTCAGCTAAGATATTGTATTGAAAAATATTTAGTAGTTTATGGGGGGGAAATCTGTGTTAATATTACTCAGTGCATATATAATGCTTCTCATGGTTTCAGAACTTCACAGAAGGTCAACTTTCCTTTTAAAGATAAGAGGCTGAAGTATTGTACTCTGTGTAGACTACCAACTTAGGTTTATGGCTGAATTGACAGATTTAAAGATAAGGTCATGCGATTCATAACTCATGGCTGTCATGACATCATACTGAAATTTTGTTTCAGTTAGCGTTTTATAAGAATCACCTAAAATTTGTAAATACCTGTATCTCCCATATTCAGAAATGAAAGAACTTGATTTTTTTTAAAAAAAATGAAAATATGACATAAAGCAGAAAAACAGAACTGATAGCTAGTTCAAACCAAGCAGTGTGTGTCCTCTGGACTCCTTCTGGAACTACTACCAT
>NC_056523.1:275568479-275735271 GCF_019175285.1 Sceloporus undulatus
ATCTATCTATCTATCTATCTATCTATCTATCTATCTATCTATCTATCTATCTATCTATCTATCATCTATCTATCCTTAGTGAAAAATAGTGAATTGCCATTCTTTGAATCTTGACTTTTCTGCTCTAAATGTGTGTGTGTGAGGGGGGGTTGCTTATCCAGCCATAATTTTCATCTGAAAAGAATGTATTTAAGGGGAAAGTGTTGGGGTTTGTTGCTTAAAGCTGTCAGGAAAACTTTTAAATTGCAGAAATCAAGGGCACACCATTCCTACTCCTTTTCTTTCCAAAAGATAAGGCCAAGTGAGCAGGGGTAGGGCAAGTAACATTCCTGGTTTGCCTACCAAAGACAGACCTAAAATATTGAGTCCCACTAAACCTAGTTCACAGGAGGGGTATTATGAAAGGAACATGGGAGGCAGAGAGCCTGCACTCTTTGGAGGAAGTGCAGGGGTGAAATATAACCAATAAATAAACTCTAATGTATTTATTTCAAATACTCAACATTTTTCTATAAATATTATTTAACAAAAATCCATACTCCATTCACAGCCATGTTATATTATTATAAATCACAATAGATCTACTGCCACATCCAGACCTGACCCTTGACATAAAAACTCCCAGACTCATCCAATATAATTTGATGCCTATGATGCCACAATATTTACTTCTTTCAAATATCTCTTCATAACCTCACTTTTCCATAAAACCATTGGCTTAGCCTCCTGGTACTCACATCCTGTAACTAGTTCTGTGTGTATGACTGAAACGTATGCAAAATCATTCCCAGTATATTCCTTTACAGTTTACTATGGCCTTCACTTCCCTCACCTTCTTCCATTGTTTCATTTGTGTTAATTTTTTTTTTTTTTTACTGGAAACCCCTTGGGGCATAGATTTGTAAAATGCTATTTTTCCAATTTCCAGACATTTTTGTTAGTATGCTAGTGAGGTATTGTTTGTTTGTTGTGTGCCTTCAAATCATTTCTGATTTATGGCAACCCTAAGGAAAATCTATCAAGGTTTTTTCTGAGACTGAGAGTCTGTGAATAGTCCAAGGTTATCCAGTAGATTTCCATGGCCAAACAAGGAATGGAACCTTGATCTCCAGAGTTGTAGCCCAGTGCTCCAAGTATTACACCACACTGTTTCTTAGTGAGGTGTAGCTGGACCTAAAATTATGCCAAATTCCTCAGTATGACTCTTTTTGCAATTCTACCCTATAGACTCCCAGCACACTTGAGCAGGTGTGGACAGAAAGTAAATCGGGAAGTAGAAGTAGATGTCTATGATTTGCAGTGGATGTTCATGGATTTCTAACTCCCCAAAATTTAGCAGTAGCAGCTACAACGTGACCCTCACCTGCTTTAGGCCCGGTACATACGGACCCTCTGTGACACCCTTGTCACGTGCTAGAACATGATGAGGGTATAATAATGACGGCACCCTGTATACATGGGCACTACCATTGTTACGTAAGCGCCACGTGGCATCCATAACAAATGCACCAGTGGCACACTTGTTACACCACTCTTGTGGCGTAAAAAGAACTCGCTTTTCATAGGTTCTTTTTACGCCAGAGGGAAACCGCATGGTTTGGCAGCTGCGGCTTCCCTCCAGCAGAAAAGCAGGCGCTGGCAGGTCACCATTTTTTGGCGGTTTGTACCGTACCTTAAATTATACTGCTGAAATGAAGAAACTTTAAGGTAATTGGGAGTGTATTCCTGTGTGTGTGTGTGTGTGTGTGTGTGTGTGTGTGTGTGTGTGTGTGTAAGGTCTGTGAGCTCCATTCAAATTCCTGGCCTCAAAATTCTAAGTATATCTTTTGTATTTGACTCCAACATTGGCAGAACCAATGTTGATGGGGTGGTGAATTTGCTCCAGGTTTTAGTCTTAACAGTAAAGACAATATCCAAGCTTCCAAACACTATCCTCAGAATATGTTCAGCATTTTGCATGTTTTGTTTAAAGTTTAGACTAAAATCCTGAGCATATGCATCACTGTGCTGATACCACAGTCATCAACTCCATCTGGCTAGACCTAAACAGAATGTCCCAGGCCCAGCACAGATGAGCCAAAAAGGATGCCCTCATCATGTGTGAGGGGTGGTGCTTCTAGAGATGCTCCTCGCCCCTCACATGTGACGAGGGTGTCCTCGCTGCGTGGTGCCAAATTGATGGCGCATGTAGCAATGACGTCACTGCTGCATGGCCTCCAGATGTTGCCATGGAGCAGCAACGTGCTTGCACTGCCACCAGCTCTTTGCGGCAGTGTAAAAGGGAGCCGCTTTTTACCGCTCCTTTTTTCATGCAACCACGCAGCGCAATTTGGTTGCTGCAGCATGGCTATACGAAAAAGAGAGGCAGCTACTGGCCGCCTCTTTCTGGTGGTCTGTACCCTGCCCCAGTTACTCAACAATGGGCTAATCTAAAGTGAATGTTGGCCTTTAGAGAATATTCCAGCAAAAACACAGCCTTTTCTACAAGGGTTTAGACTAGAACCCAACTGTGAACATTGAGTTTTACAGACAATGTTTAAGTAAAATTGTTCTGCCACATATTGCTGCCTAGTATTGTCAAACGATTTCCTTGAGTATTAGTTAATAAAATATCTGGAGAGGGTGAACTGTGGATGACTAAATAATGGCTAGCTCTTCCCTGATTACATCTGACATCTCTTGTCAGCCAAGCGCAATTTCATTTTATTTCTCAATGGAAAAGATAATTATTTGGGGGCAGCTCAGACAATTCAGCCAACTGGTAATAAACATTCTTTCAACTTTTATTGAGAAACTCATTGTTTACATATTTGAATTGTCAAATGCCTGGAAAACAGCATGTCTTTAGAGCTTTGCAAGCTGTGGGTTAGAGCTCCTCCAGAGCTGTATGCACAGAATTATTTTTGGTAAAAATTTTGTTCCAGGTTTTAAGAAACCTGTGAAAAGAGTACTTTAGTGATGAAGACATATATGACAATGTATGGAAATGGAAAACCTTTTCATTTGTAAACATGTAGGATTTTTGGTGGTCCATGGAACATCAATAAGTTCCTCATTTGTGCTTGAAAAATAATTGTTGTTGTTGTTGTTGTTGTTGTTATGTTCCTCAAGTTGTTTTTGACTTATGGTGACACTAAGGTGAACCTATAATGGAATTTTCTTTGCAAGATTTGTTCAAAGGAGGTTTGTCATTGCCTTCCCCTGAGACTTAGAGCACATGACTTGCCCAAGGTCATCCAGTGGTTTTCATGGCTGAACAGGGAATCAAATCCTGGTCTCCAGAATCATAATCCAGAACCGAAGCCACTATGGCATGTTATCTTAACTACTTGATTTAGGACCCTATTGCATGGGGTTAAAACAGCAGCTTACCTTTCTTGAATTCAATGCTAATTTGGGAGGCAGCCGGGTCCTATCACACTGAAATAGCCACCAAATCACCACCCAGATCCATCCCAGATGCAGCCCAGGTCATCAAAACCACTTTCGCAGCCATTTTTAGAAGTCAGAAGCTTCCGTATTGAAAAAGAGTTCTAAACATGGCATCCGGGACGGACCCAGACAGAAATTTGGCAGCAATTTCTGTGTGACAGGACCTGGCTGCCTACCGAATTAGCACTGAATTTGGAAAAGGTAAGCTGCTGTTTTAACCCCATGCAATAGGGTCCCTAAATCAGGTAAACACTTTATTGTCTTGTTCTACTTTTCTCTATCTATGCCTCTCTATGAACCATGATTCCTGAAGAGACAAGCAGCCACCTGCTTATTGCATCTGACCAAGGCTGGATTATTAGAAATACCAAGTGGGGGAAAAGCTCCAGTGGCATGCTCATCCCTACAAGCTCCTTATACTGTGGTATTGTCAAGGAGAAAAACTGTCCAAGCAATTGATCTCATTTACTGACATCCGCCTCCAGCTGAGTAAAGTGGGTGGTGTTTTGTTTGCTGCCTCTAAGACTTGGGCCTCAGTCATGCCTGCTAGTTGTGAAAGCTGGACACTGAAGAAAACTGACAGGAAGAAAATAAACTCAGTTCAAATATGGTGCTGGAAGAGAGTTTCACAGATACCGTAGACTACTAAAAAAGACAAATGAATGGGCCTTAAATCAAATCAGGCCTGAACTCTCATTACAAGCCAAGATGACTAAACTGAGGCTGTCATACTTTGGACATATGAGAAAACACTTGGTAAAATGGAATGGAGTTGGAAAAGAGGAAGATCACACTCCAGGTGGATTCATTCAGCCAAAGAAGCCACAGATTCAGCTGAGCTTGCAAAACTTGAGCCAGTGCAGTTGATGGCCAGGACTCATGGCAGATCTCTAATTCATAGTCTCCATAAATCAAAGTCAACCTGGCAGCAAATAGCAAGAATAACAACATGCCAGCTAGAATTCAGGCAAACTGGATGGCACAAGCCTAGTGCTTGGGCTTGAAATGGGCTGCCTCTGATCCCCAAAAGGGCTCCACTTCATCACAATACACAGATCCATCACAATATACAGCAATCACTTCAATGGAAGTACTCATACATGGGCAGAAAAGAATCTTTGGGGATCCTTTTCTCCAGTGTCCCAGCCTTATTCTAGCCTTGAACCTGATCTCCTGGAGTAATATGTTGCCTCTGGAATCCCTTCGTTACTGCCTCATCCTCTTTGAATCCCTATGAATCATTAACTCTTTTTTCCTTTCTCCCCTCTCCCTCATCCTGCTTTTCATCAAAACATCACATGATGCTGTCTTCTCTTCATTGATGCCAGTCCTGTCCACTGATGTCCACAGAAATGATACCGAACCTCTAAGTTTCATTTTATTAATAACATGAAAAATGTATCTTTGTTCTAAACTCAACCTTCCATTGCACAGTAAATCCTTAGCAGTTCAGTCTCTTTCTCATAAGGAAATTATTATGTTCATAAAAGGGTCTTTGAGAATCGAAAAAGAAATTGGATTAGGTTTGAATAACATCAGAAGAGTCGAGTTGCTATGCTTCAGATAATCTCTGTATCATTTGCAGCAGCTTTGAGCAATTTTAAGTTATTCTCTGTGATAAGACTGTAAAGCTAATGTGGTCTCATAAAAGCCCCCGTGTATAATGAGTGATCAAAAAGCCTGAAGTATTGCTAGTGCATTTGAAAGGCTTCATTTTACCTCTCATTTATATTTATTAATGAGGTGTGAAAATTCTCCTTGGTTGACTTAAGAAAAAACATACACACTAGCAAACTGCGGCTCATCCTCTTTCTGTGCAATTTAACACCAAAGGGTTCAGCTTCAGACTGCAATTAATTTAGGGATCCAAGCGGAAATATGATTGTATACAAGAAGAGCTAGCAAACAATTCAATTGAGATTTCTACTTAATGATGCCTTAGAAAGAAACCTATGTGGCTGTTGACAGTATTACCTTCAAGTACCCCACCCAAGAGCTTTCCATTTAAGTATAGGTTCAGGTTAAGAATTTATTCCCATTGCTTTGTAACATTTGCAGTCTCTATGCATTGATAATCCTTCCAGAGCACAATAGACTCCGCAGCCAATACAGGTTATGGGAGATAGCTGGAAAAATCCAGCTTTTTCAGTGTACGTCAGCATGTAGATTGGCTCTCAAATTTCTGAACTTTAGTAACTTGCTTTTAAAAAGCTAATGAAGTAAAATTCAAACCCAACCCCTGATTTCATACATCTTTTATACATAATCATTTGCAGAACTTGTAAAAGTTCTCTCTCTCTCTCTCTCTCTCTCTCTCACTCTTGGACAATTCCATCCAGAATCCTAATACCATCAGAGCCAGTGGTCATAATAGCTGGAGGGAATAGGAAATGTAACAGGTTTGATAAGAACTTGGATTATCATCTGCAAGTAGAGAAGAGCTGAACCTAGCATAGAAATCTGATAAAATGGATGACATCGTCACTAAAATGAGGCCTGCAATCAGGTGATTCTTTGTAAAGTTCCATACACATGGAACCACAAAATATTTTCCCCTCACCTCCCTAACCCATCTTTTACTTGCTACAGGCCTCCCCACAAAAACAACAACAACAACATCATCAACAACAACAACACAAAGATCAGGGGGGTGGTAGGGAAGCATATACAGTAACAATATTCTTTAGCTGTATGCACAATGCCAAGGCATCCTTCAATGAGACAGGTTTTTAAATACCCAAGTGGGCTGATGCCTTTCCATATCTGAATATTTAACAAGGTGGTGTTGAACATGCATATGGTGTGATGACATCTAGGTCTAGTCACACCAGGTCATAACTCTAGTTCATGGGAAACATAGCCTATACTCTGGCAGTGGTGGCAGCAAAGAAACTATATTTCTCTTCCACCAGTGCATGTGCACAGTGTCATCCAGCGGAGCTATTTCAAGTTGTCAGGAGCCTTTTAGATTCTGGCCCCAAAGAAGGAAACAAAGGCCACTCAACAGCTGTGAGGAAATCACAAGACACTTTGCAGACAAAATTGCTCAGATTCACTCTGACTTGGAAGCTGTAGTTGAGACAGGTCCAATAGATGTAATCTTAGTGGCTGCTTGTCCCGTATTATTGGATAAGTTTCAATTTTTGCAGCCTGAGGATGTGGATAGGACCCTTGGAGAATTGGGGGCCACCATGTGCATACTGGATCCTTGCCCTTCCTGGCTTCTGAAATCATCTAGAGCGGGACTGGCTGAGTGGGTAAAGGGTATGGTGAATGTTTCACTGCAGTAAGGCAAATTATCATCCTTCCTAAAGGAGGCTGCGGTGAAGCCGTTACTGAAAAAAGACTTCCCTGGATCCTGCCATCCTTGATAACTATCAGCCAGTCTCTAACATTTCATTCTTGGGCAAGGTTCTGGAGTGAATGGGGGCCTCCCAGCTTCAGGGATTTCTGGATGAAATGGATTATCTAGATCAATTTCAATCTGGCTTCAGACCTGGCTATGGCACAAAGACAGCTTTGGTCACCTTGGTGGATGACCTACACAGGGAACTGGACAGGGGGAGTGTGTCCCTGTTGGTCCTGCTAGATCTCTCATCAGCTTTTGATACAATTGACCATGGTATCCTTCTAACCCGCCTTTCTGGGATGGGATTTGGGGGCACTGCTATGCAGTAGTTCCAGTCTTTCTTGAAGAGGCAGACCCAGAAGGTGGTGTTGGGGGACTCCTGTTCAACGCCTTGGCCGCTAGTCTGTGGGGTCCCACAGGGTTCTGTGTTGTCCCCCATGTTGTTTAACATCTACCTGAAACTGTTGGGAAAGGTCATCCAGAGTTTTGGGGTGCAGTGTCATCAGTATGGGGATGACACCCAACTCTATCTCTCAATCTGATTCCAATGAATCTCTCTCTGTCCTGAGCTAGTGTCTCCTGTCAGTAATGGACTGGAGGAGGGCAAATAAATTAAAGCTTAATCCAGACAAAACAGAGGTGCTCCTGGTCAGTCATAAGGCTTTTCCTAAACTGGATGGGGTTGCACTCCCCCTGAAATCTCAGGCTTGCAGCTTGGGTGTGCTCCTGGATTCCACTCTGAGCCTGGATGCTCAGATTTCAGCAGTGGCCAGGAGTGCATTTGCATAGTTAAAACTAGTATGCCAGCTGCGCCCATTCCTTGAGGTGTCAGATCTGGCTATGGTGACACATGCCTTGATTACATCCCATTTGGACTACTGTAATGCACTCTATGTGTAGGGCTGCCTTTGGAAACCGTTCAGAATCTTCAGTGGATTCAAAATGTTGCAGCTAGTGTTGGGATACAGAATCACAAGGAAAATGTACAATGTAGGTTTTAATAGTAACCAGGCATTAAAGGGTTACATTTAAACATGAAGTGACATCAAAAAGATAGTCAGCAAGTGCTGTAAAGTACTGTAGAATGCCGCCAGTCTGAAAAGTCCCTCAGGAGGGTGGCTGGATCCTTTGTGACACAGAGGAAGAGGCAAGGCCTAGTAGGCCTCACTGAGCCTTTTACCTCAGAGAGGGTTGCTACTAGTGTGGATGGTGGATGGTGTCGATGTATATATTGTTGTACACAGTGGAACTTCTAAGAATAAAAGCCTCAACTGAGAGAAGTTTACAGTGTCTCTTTGCTCATTAAGAAAGGGAGAGGTGTTTCTCCAGTTCACAAGCTACTGAGTACAGTCACAAAGGTGGAAAATCTGGTGCCAAACGCTGACATGTTGCCTCACATGCTGCACAACATCAGAAGCGTTTTAACAAGGCATTTAACAAGGCTAACCAGAGCCAGTTATAGGAGCATATAACTCCTGTATTGAAACAGCTTCACTAGCTACCAGTTCATTTCCAATCACAATTCAAAGTGCCTGTCATGATCTATAAAGCCCTACATGGCTTAGGTCCAGATTATTTGAGAGACCATATCTCCACATACAAATCACCTAGAGCCCTAAAATCCTCAGGCTTTCTCTCAGTCCCACCACCATCCCAGGCTCATTTTGTGAGGACCTGAGAGAGAGCCTTCTCAGTGGCTGCTCCCACTTTGGAACTCCCTTCCATGGGAGACTGGGCTGCCCCCCCTGCTGGCCTTGTATGTTTATTTTTTTAAACTTTTTACCGTCTTAATTAGGCTGTTTTAAGTGTTGTGTTTTTTTTTTAAAAAAAACATTGTGTTAATGTGTTTTCATATTGTGAGCTGCCTGGGGTCCCTTTTTGGAAGCAAGGTGAGATAAAAATAAAATTAATAATACTAATAATAGAGAAGAAGAAGAAAAGGAGGAGGGGGGAAGAAGAGGAGGAGGAGGAGGAGAGAAATAAACATGCCTTTCTCTCTCCTATAGAAATTGAAATACTGAGCATCCCTGTTTAGCTCCATGAGATAATATAAAGCCTGGAGAATCCAAATTATTAACAGTTGCAGTTGAAATACTGTATGTCTTCTGCATCACTTCTGCATGAACTCTGAAATAACAAGCCCATTCAAGACAATTAAAAGCCTCATGGCCATATACGCATCTCAAGGAGTTTTTGTTGGAATAGTAACAAGCTCTATACTTGTGTCATTACAGGGTTAATGACCATTATAGGGTTAATGGAGAGGTCCTGAGAATATAGATGACCTTTAGCTGCATATGTATAGCTCTGGTCAACTTTTGAGCCTTCATAAGGCTAGCTTTAGTGGTGAATCTCTCTCTTTTACTCACTCTGTTCTCAGCCTTCTTTTATGTTGTATTATATCTGTATTATTTACTTTAATATAGTTTGTATTATTTGCCATTTGTTATTGTGCTTGTCATTATTACTATGGTTTATTCTGTATCCTTTGTATATATTGGTTTTGTATACTTTTGTTATATACATTGTTACCTTTTTAAACAAGTATAGATAAAGCTTATTTATAGTACCCTTTGTTTTTTGGTCTTTTCAAATCCATTGTTTCAACAGTTTTCTGTGCAACTCACTATTATGCCACTGCATTAAACATTCACCTAATGAATGACCAACAACAACATGTGATTTGTTAAGAAAATCAGATTATATTATTCTACTTTTGTATTGTCCTTTCCTGGGTTTAGAATTCCTGAAATTCTAGCAGATCACCCGGAGTTTGTAATGTTTCAATTCTCTAAATTATTTTTTAAAATTAGTCTAGAGTAAGAAATTCAGAATATTTCTCATAAAGCTTCAATGAAAAAAATGTAATTTTATTACTTTGTTACATTTTAACTGTTTAACTTCTGGTTTTACCTCCTTTTCAATTATTTTTGCATTTCATTTTTTTCTGTTTATAGGAGAGAATGTCTTGATCTAAATTTTACTATGATAATTCTGAATATTTTCTGTATTAATATTTTCTATAAAAATAAGGATTTTTGATGTATACAAATGTTGGTAACAATCCAGGGGCAGGGGAAGTTGGCTATGATCTTCATGCCAGAAGTTTTGTAGCCTATTTTTTCTTTTATTGTATCTGCTGTCCTATTCATTCTGATATATATATATATATATATATATATATATATATATATATATATATATATTAATGCTGTCATGGCCAAAATTTCTTTCTTGAATTTGAGTCTTCTGCTTTCATCTATGATTTTGTTCTCCATTTCATTTTCTCTATTCCTCCACAGTTGGCTGCAAATTCAAACTGGTATCCATTTATTCAGTATGTTAATGGTGGAAATACAGACATTACAGTTTCACATCAATAGAGAATTGAATTACTCAGATAAGTGCAATTTGAAAGGGAAAGATTAACTTTCATATTCTGGGCAGGCTCCTACACTGAGACAATGTAGCATATATCTCAGCATGTGGAATTACACATTGATGGTGCTACATATCCCTTGTGTTGAATGGCAACAATACACAGATGAATACACACCTGAATGTGCAACCAAGGGCACAGCCAAATATATGTGTGTACACATGTATGTATGTATCCACATACTCATTACATGTACACATGTACCAATAACCTACATATCTTCATGCACAACAGGACCTCATATGCAACTCCACTTTTGCAACATTGAACTGAATGTGGCCATTCCTTATTGGGCAAAAATATCCAACTGCTTCTATAAGGAAGCTTGCTCATCCTGAAGAATACACCAGAATGATTCTAGCTAATGTGCTCTTTTGGACAACATACTTTATTATAATTATTCATTTGAAAATGAGACATTTGAAGAAGAATCACTTCTGTGCCATTCTTCCTCCTATCCTTCTCTGTGGTGCTAGTTATTGTGATTATGGAGAAGGGGTTTATTGCCACTGATATTAAACTGAATGTCTGGCATCCTGTTAGTGCCATATACAGGCATGAGTCCAGCATATATCTGCATATGTCTTTTCTTTTGGTCATTCCAGAAGGAGAAATTCACTATCTCTCTTGCACAGCAACCAAATCCTCCCCACGGGACCCACTGTTTTTTTGCAGCTTTCCCCTCCCACACAGCCTTGTGGTGGATGGTGGAAGAGGAGGCAACTGAAGACCATCCAGCTACAGTATGTTCTGAAAATCATGTGTCTATGTTCAGATAGGCAGATGCACAATAATGCAGGCATCCTATGAGATATCTATATGGAGTCTTTCAGTGAGTTTAAAGGGAGGAGAAGGAGGAGCTGAGATGAAGCCTAGTTCTACTGCCTGATGGAATGCTACAACTAGTTGAGGCAGAAGAATGTTTTAAAAATCAGTAGGTAAAGCAAAATAAAGAAGAAAAGAAAAGTATATATTGCAACTGGTTAATGAGGAAGTTGTTCAGCTGACATTACAGCTCTGGTTCCATGTGGAGTGCGCAACAAAATGTGACTTGGGAATCTAATATGCTCCATCTTGACACATGAGGGTTAAAAAGAAAAATGAAATAAATAAGTATAAAAACTGATAGTAGAATTTCAGCAACATAAATGAAATAGAGAAAATGATGTAGTTTGTAGACATTTTTCAATCTATTCCCCCAAAATGCCCTCTACTAGAAAGTATGTTTAAGCAAAATGGAAGTATTTCAAATTGTAATAGGAGACAGCATTGCTATAACTTCCACCCATTTTCTCCAGAATCCATTTGAGCTTAAATTATTGAACATTTACTGTGTATATTAGCAATTGAAAGAATGAATTGTCAAAGTAGCAATGAATATAAAGAGGAGCAGCAGAAAAAACAGGGAGAAAAAGTCTCATACAACAGTAGGAATAGAAAATGTCTTTATCTGCTTTTAGCTGAAACTGAAGTTTTGATTACTCAAGGTTATGATGACTAATCTGAATGTAATGGGGGGAAATAATTATTGACCTCAGGCCAAATAAGATATTCAGGTTCTTGACAAATACATATTTTCTCATTTGAGCTATGAATCCCATATAATATGTTTTAAAAACTATGCCATGGTAATTAATGTCACAAGCAACCATTGCTATAATTGCTCCCTCGGGTGTATGAATGTGATGCTGTGATAATATATAATAAATCATGTCATCTCTCTTAATTTAAAATATATAGCTCAAGTGCTGTTTAGCAAAGGATCTTTGTGAGGTCATTCACATTGCTTGTATCATTGCTTGTGCTGGATTGATCAGTTCACAAACCCACAATTGATTCTCCTTAACAAATTTCCCTGTCCTGCCAGTCACCTCTCAAAATGTGTAATGTAAACTCCCTAAAATATAAGCTAGGTGTCACTTATTTTTACATTTAAAAATTACTATAACTGCTAAAGCTTCTCTTTTTCTCTGTCTCATATACACAGAGTTTCTTTTGTCCGAGAGAGTTTGACACATGCAGCTGTCCTTAATACTGTATGACAAATCCTTGTGTTTCATGATAAGAAGAAAGGGGCATAGCTCAGTTGGAGAATGCATGTTTTCCATTCAGACAGTCTCAGGTTCAATCACTGATGTATCCAGTTAAATTTCTAAAGGTTCCAGGATTATTCTGTGGTGTCTTCAGGATCAGGTAAGTGGAGATAAAAAGAATTTCTATCTGAAACTTTTTGAACTCTTTCATATGCACAATAACAGCACTTGAAATACTCTGAGGAATTCTAGGATTTATATTTTAGGGAATGGTGTTCTCTAAACTCACCAAATGACAAAGCCAAGGATTCTGTAGGTTAGAACCATGGTAGTTAAAGTCCAATCATAGTGCTATTCTTGTATAATATGAAAGGGTCGTTGCAGAGTTGCTGGAACTCACAGCAAAATCAGGTAATTTAGGCAGGCTATAGAAAGACTAACTAATGACCACACAATGTAATACAGGTTAATGTATTCATTCTTCTTTCAAAAATAGTATGTGCTATTGGCTGGAAGGCCAGAATTTAAAGGGGAAAAGAGTCTGAAGTTTCAGTAGGCATCTTAGGAACATTTAAATGAATACTTCCGTTCTTGATCCTACACAGTGCACTGTCCAATTCCAGACTCATATCGTCTCAACAAGGTTCCTGCACATGATGCTTGTGATATTGAGAATGCAATAAGCTTGTTTTCTACTGCTCCAGAGAGTAGGGTAGGGGCTGCAGAGAGTAAGGTCTAATCTTACACTGAAGAAATAATCCCATTTGGTACTGTTTTAACTGCCATGGTTCAATGCTATGGAATTCGAGGATCTGTAGTTTTGTGAGATATTTGCCCTTCTCTGTCAGAGTTCTGGTATCACAACAAACTACAAACCCCATGTCTTAGTCATGGCAGGTAAAAGGGTGTCAAACTGCATTATTTCTGCAATTCATATCAGATCTAAGACACAGAGCAATATAGTCAAACTACAGGAAAAGAGACCCCACCTAAACATTAATAACTTCTTAACAATAGGAACTTGAGATTGTAATACATTAATTCAAAATGTGGTGAAGTCTCCTGTTTTGGAAGTTTTAAACAAAGGTTGGATGCCCATTTGTTGGGAGTGCTTTGAATGTGAGTTCCTGCAAGGCAGAGGGTTGGACTGAATGGCTCTTGTGGTCTCTTTCAATTCTATGGCTCTATGACTGATGGGGACTTCAGGGACTATATGTAACCTGCATGCTTTGCTTTGCCCACCCCTGCTTTAATGTCTAAATACTAAAATTTGCACATGCTTCACCATCCCACTGATTTTGGAGGTACTAGGCACCACTGTTCATGGCACCAGTAATCTTGTATACAAATAATATTGTATATACTCAACTATAACTTGACTTCATGTATAAATCGAGGGCAGGTTTTGGGGTCAAAACTATGGACTTTGATATGACCCATGGATAAGTCAAGTGCAAAACTTAGGGGTATGTAAAAACGATCTAAAGGATGAAGCAAATGTCAAAGAACTTCCAAAATTCCAGAAGACATAAATGTTTGTGCTCACACTAAAGGCAGAATAGGTGAGAGAACAGAGTGGTTCCAGGACAGGTTATACCCTTGCCTTTTACCAGGGTATAGTTCCCTTTTTAAGTTGAAGTATTTACACTGATATTGGAAAGATGTTAAAAGACACTAACTGGTGAATTATCAAAGGACAAAATGTTAGACAAAATAGAATATTAAGCTTTATTCACACATTTTTAAAAGTATGTAGTCAAAGACGATCACTCAAATTCAGGAATCTGATGCTATCTGGAAGCTCAAAAAATGTACCTATAACTCTAGTGTCTCAAGAAAAACTTTCTCATCAAATTTATTTGGTGGAATAGCCCTACTAGAAATGACATAAATTCCACTTTTGTGAATCCAAGGACTGTTCCAGCCAGCAGGCAGAATGTAGTAGTCACCTCAGACAGCAGAAGATGGCAGGTAACAGGGGAAGCAAATATCCTAATTCAACATTAAATCTGTTTCAGAAAGAATATGAAATAATCCTAAATTTAGAATAGCTAGCTAAATATTTACTAATTACTTATCAAATTTCCAAAAGGATGTAGATAAGCTTACCTTTTCAGGCAAAATATATTTATATAAAATCTGTCCCCCAGAAAGCAAGGAATAATCAGGTGTCAAATTGTAAACCATTTTTTCAAGAACATTTTATATCTCTTGGCTGTCTTTTTGATGATAGATGTGTATGTTTCTGTGTGTATGCCCGCACACATCTTCAAGTTTCCTGATGACTTAAAGTGACCCCATAAATTTCACAGGATTTTCATAGGCAAGAAATACTCTGAGTTGGTTTTGGCAGATGATAGATACTGGTGTAGTGGTTTGAGCATTGGACTATGACTCTAGAGTGCAAGGTTCAAGTCTCTGCTCGGCCACAGAAATCCACTGGGTGACCTTGGGCAAGTCACACTCTCACTGCCTCATAAGATAGCAATGGCAAAATACCTGTGAAGAAACTTTCCAAGAAAACCCCATGATAGGTCATTTTAGGATTGCCATAAATTGAAAATGACTTGAAGACACAAAACAACAACAAAGATACCTGTCACCTATTGTGAAGAACATCTCAGAATGCAGCTGTCACTATGGCAGACTAACATTTACTGATTGAGTGGGTTGAATCCAGGATCAGACATACTTAAAATAGGCCCACTGAAATCAATGCAAATCAAAACAGTTGTGATTAACATGTACTAGTAATTCCAATGGGCCAACTCTAAGCTTGAATACACCGGAATCCAACTCATTCTTATAAGTGCCTAAAGACGAATTACTGTCATAAATAATGCTCTGCAGTGAAAAGCGTATCCTGAGCTACTGGGAGAGGTGGAGACAGTTAGTTCCTGTTCTGTTTTAGATTACTGTTATTAGAGTTGGTGTTATTTCATTTGACCCCACAGAATTTCCAATGTGTGGTTCTGCTGGGCTGATCTTGAAATCTGTATGAAACTACTGAGTGGGATCATTTGTAGGGATATTGGGACAGGAAAGATTCTATGGAGAGCCACTAATGTGAAGCTTAAGACAGACAAGACAGTAGCACTGTTACTGGGTAGTTCCAGGGAATGGGATGCATTCTGTTCTGCATGAGAGCATGCTCCCCCAAAGGATATGTTGCACAATTTTGGAAGTGATTACCTGGCCCATCAGTGTCCAGGGTCCATCAAGTGGCCTCCATGTTGCAGAGTGCTTATTGCCAGCTTTATTTGAAAGACCAGCCACAACTATATCTGGGAGGAGAGTCTCCCATCAGTGGAATCCTGTTGTTGAAAATACTTGCCTGGTGACACCATTGTCATTGTCCTTATATCAAGAAAAAGAACGATGATCCTCTATGAATTTTGACACTAGCAAGGGCTGCCTGATACAAGTTTGTGGTGTTCATTGGGGAAGAGGATGTAAATAATAGAGTATTGTGGGTTAACACTTTTTAGCTTTGATACCATTTTAAATTATGCTTTATTAACCATGTATTTATCCCTGTGCTGCTTTGCTATCTTCACTGCAGATTGCATTGACAATCTCCCCTTTTCTTATATCAGCTATAATTATTTATACATTTTCCTTTTGAATCCATTTTGAAATGTCTTCAGTAGTGGATAATTATTGGGAAAAATAATGAATGAATGAATGAATGACTACAACACCCAACATCCCAAGCCATTGTGGCTAATGGTGCACTCTGGACACTTTAAAAGTTATAATCTGAATGGCATTGAGCAACCTACCTGACTAAATGTATACTTTCAAGTAATGTAAAATTTATCAGCCAGCATTTATTTTTTTGTTTGCCTACTAAAAGATTCTATTCCTTGCTTTCATATTATTCTAAATTCATCAGAAAGCTGATAATTAAATATTTATATTATTAGCAACAAAATATACCAGTGCTTTCAAGTGTCATGTAATGTGAGAAAAGGATGTTAGTGTCATAGCCCTTGGAAGACATTTACCTCCAGCTTTATCGTATTTGTCACATCCCATTGCTTTCCAGGAAACGTAATAAATTAGGTGGCATATTCAAAGATTTCTCTGTCAATCAACATGTTCTTTCTCTTCCACAATTAGCTTGCCACTTCCATTCTGGTCTGCATCCCATGAGCTGATAAATTAGGGATGCAATTAGCAAAGAGAGGGCTGAAAACCATGACAAGAAGACAAAGTCAAAGATGCAACCTCTAATTATCAAACAGTATTTTTTTGCAAATAATACTGGGAGTTTACTACCCCCACTTTTTATGCCCACACCATTAAACAGAATACTGAGCATACAGCATGGGACTCTATTTTTATTTCAGCTTTAAAAGAAATATTCTCAGAATTATCAAATAAGACTAGAAAGTCACAGCCATACAGTGATTTGGAAACCCCCTGAGTGACCTTGCACAAGGCACACACTCTCAGCTGAAGAGAGGAGGCAATGCAATCCTCCCTTGAATAAATCTTGCCACAAATATCCTATGATAGGCTTGCCATAAATCAGAGTCTACCTGAAGCCACATAACAATAATCTAATAAGACTGTTGGTAATCTAATTGTATTTTGGTGTTCCCATCTAAAGGGTACAATTTCATCTTTGCCACCTCAATGACATTCCCTGCCCTGCAGCATTTTCTGTAAAGAGTGCCTGACTCAATCTGCTTATTGTGGACTGGCCTTACCCGACGTAAGGTGAATTAAAATGAGGAAGGAAGAAAAGGTTTGAACTAAGATGTAAGAAGATGCAATATATGATGAAAAATTAGAAACATTCCCACATTGCAGAGTGGACAAACTTGTGAATTTCAGACCAAAAAGCTGGCTGAACTTTTAATAATGTCCAATATTACGTCTGTGATTGTATGATTAGTAAGGGTCAAAGTTTATGATTAATTCCCACATAATTCTGGCACTGCTCACAGTTTCTTTGGTATAACAGTAAAACATCAGGAAAAGAAATGAAAGAAGCTGTTTGTTGCAGGAATGTGAGACAGAAAACAATATTTCTTAGTGGAACTGTTCTTGATAATAAATTAATTGCTCACATTAGCAATGATCTATGTGATGTATTAATCATTATCTGTTTGCTCTGGACTTTCACAGCCTTGTCTGTTTCAGGATGTGAGGTATTTCTAGCATGCTGTTGTACAAAAATTAGTTAGTGTTTAGGATTAGTGATGAAATAAATAGTCACAATATGAAACAGCACTATTTGTAAAAGTGAAGCATCTCTTATTATTTTGATAAGTTGCACCAGCATAAAACTAATTTAATAAGATTTTGCATGGTCCTTGGAGTACAGTGCAAGGATTTTATCGTTTTATCTTTCTCTTTAAACTGCATCAGCTTTGTGTCATTGTTTACTATTTCTTCAGGCTACAATCTTTATATGGCTGTGATTCATGTAGGCATAGACCCTTCCAGGTACAATGTCTGAAACAGTGGAATATAACATCTATTTGATACTACTGTTCTTTTTTATTGTTAACTATATTGAAAATCCATTCTTACACAAGTGTATTTCAACATATTGTATGTGCATTTCACATAACAATAATGATGGTCTATCTAATTTGTTGTGTTGTTATTTGCTTTCATTTCCAAGTTATGGTGACCCTAAGGCACGAGATTTTCTTGGCAGGATTTGTCCAAAAGGGATTTGCTAAACCTCTGAGGCTGAGAGAGTATGACTTGCCCAAAGTCACCCAGTGGGTTTCCTTGGGTGAGTAAGGATTCAAACCCTGAACTCCAAACTAGTAGTCCAGTGTTCAAACTGCTACACCACACTGCCTCTCCATATCTGATTACTTGGTCTTTTTTGGGGAAGCAGGGGGGGAAATATGCCCATCATATAAGGAGAGGCATTGCAGAGCTGCATTTCATGGAATGCAACAGAGACTAAGGTACTCTAAAGCAAAGAACATTCAGTATATTCTTTTTTACTTTTTATGTGGTTACTTTCTTACCAGAAATACAGAGCAATTCTATGCATGCTTATTCAGAAATAATTCCTGTTGAAATCAATGGGATCTGCACCCAGGCACTTAGTTACAGGATAACATCTTAAATTCATTATTATTATTTTCCTTTTAAATAATTCCAGATCTAACTTCAGTATGGGTTCACTGACTCCAGTAACGATGTAGTAGGGATCCTCTTTCTGCAAAAATGACAAATAGTTGTTTAGCAAGTTTGATATATGCTAAGCTTGGAGAATGTCCAACCTCACCACCACCTTCAGGGAGGGAGGTGCCATATTTAACTGAAACGTAGTAAGGTAAATTTTCTGAACTACTAAGTTAACACGATACATATGAGAGATGGGAATCCTCTCGCCCTCCATTTCCTTGTTTTCCAGTTCCTATTAGCTTTGATGGACAATGGTCAGGAATGATGGGAGTTGTAGTCAAATAACATTTGGCCTATTCTTTGTTGAATAAATAGCAGACCAATCATGGGACGAATTAAACCACATCATAGATGAGTAGGTGAATGAAAGGAATTTAATCCTTTCTTAGTGAAGCCTCTTCTGGTCATGGAATCTTAATGGAGTTTACTCTGCTGATGAAAAAAAGTTTTTTCAGGTGGGATTATGACTGGGTGGTAAAGTTCAGTCTCCAACCCATGCTGCACTTTAAGTTGCTTCTTGAGAAATTCTGCTCATGGGTCTTCTTCTGCACATAGGTCTTCTCTTACATCATGTTTATCATTATTTTCGGACATAAATTGTATAAAAGGCATTTCATATTAGATTATGGCATGTCCAATTTGTGTGCCTTATTTATTTCAACTGCAATCAAAATGTTAAAATCAATGAAATTGATGGATTTGAACTTTATTGATACAATCACTGTGAACATGAGAAAACAAGTATAATTCTACTGGTTAATATCAGTGGAAATTTGTTAATAAGTGTAACCTCAAAAGCATAGGAAACAGTCTTCAAAGAAAACCTTTTAGAATCTAATTATTTGACTATCTAACTGTCTAAAGAAGATATTTGGGACTTGCAAAGTTTTATACATCTAAAGTGAACTTTAATCTAGATTCCATGCACCAGTAACAATATTTTGTCTGAGTTGCAAGTCTTTGTCTGGCCTATAATTACATCTAAATGTTGTTTCCAGGTACAATAGCAGTAGCTTGCTTTAGCTTGGCCCTTCCATATGTTTGTGGGAACTAGTTAGAATCTGCCTGAAATGTAAATTATTGTGCAATGAAAGAAATAAGGCACCATTCTATTTTGGTATTGCAATATTAAAATGTATAAGGCACACAAATTGCCTCTGCTGCTTGAAATTGGCACCGTTTAAGGCTGGAATGAAAACAGAATAAAGTCAAGATTTATAGTCCTTTCAAAGGACTAAGGTCACCAGTTACACTGAAGCCTGCTGAATTATGCACAATAGGAGAGCTGTAGAACTTCTCCTGAAATTCTTAATGCAAAGTTAGGAGGTATAAGAACTCTTCTGTGGTGAACCATTTCTATAGATAACTGTTTTTGGCTTTATTGAAAACTTTTTGAAGGACTAGTTTTTAAAAAAATATATAGCCTATTGAGAGTCAGTCCAACAATTTTTATTTAGTTTAATGGAGATTATATAACAAAAGCATTGTATCCTTCAATTTCCAGTCTCGATTGAACAATGACCAATTTATGATTTCTTGAGCTTCAGTTCATTTAGGAAGAAATAGGTGAGAATTTTGTTGTGGTTCTTCCCCCATCCCTGAAAAATACCAAAATTCACAACATTTGAATGTGGGAACAGATTTATTCTCCTCTTTGGAGATGGGTGAAAATTTTATTTCCATTTCTATTCATCAGGATTTATCAAAATGCACAGAATATGGTGATAAGAGCTATCAGCTGCCCCAATTTTATTCCTAAATTTCATTTCAGCACTTTTGATGGTGCCTTTAAAGCCAGCAGAAACCTAGAATGCATTACTGTCCCACTGACATAGAAGCTGCCAGGAGAACAAGAAATCGAAAAATTTACCCAAATAATAATAATTAAATTATTATTATTATTATTATTATTATTATTATTATATTTTCCACTTCTCCTTGGGATTGTTAGTCTGCAGTTCCATCAGCTCTAGCCAGCATCCTCAATGACCATAAACGTTGGGTGTCGCACCCCAGATCTTAAGGGGTACACTTGCTTTCCCCTGATATTGGGCTACCTGCGCCACTTTTGGTATCCATAAGCAATACTATCAGCCTAATTTTACAAAACAGTGACATTGGCCACATTTATAGCAGTGTCAATTGCTACTAAACTCACACAGCAAAGTACCATGATAATAAACAATTTTTAATGTAATCAGTTAATCATTGTTAAACGGATTTTAATCCCAACTGTTTATCACAAATCAAAAACAATGTCATTCAGACTGTATTCCTGGTTTTTTCTGCCTAAAGTGATATTAAATCAAATTGGTTTATTTAAACAGCCACCCTCTTGCATCAGCACACAACACTTGTTGCTACTTAAAACAGAAACATTTCAAGATTAGTTTTACCACTGACAATAGGAACTGAAATTATGCCACAACTGAGATCCAGTAAAGACCTATGGATTAGGCTTGTACTGTTGAAGGGCAAATTAACCAATGCTCACAAAATGGAATATGGAAATAATGAAAGTGACAAATCATCCCCCTCCCCCACTTAGGAATGTATGAAATGTTTATTGTAGACTTTTTAACAAACAGAACTTATCAAAATTCACAAAATGTGGGGAAAAGCAAAATATCTACTTACCCCTTAAGGAAGCGGGAAAAGGTGCCATCTGAGCTAATTTTAAAATAAAATTTAATGAAATCTGTGCAGTTGGAATCTGTGGAAAAGCAAAATGAGTACATTTTCCCATCAAAGATTTCAATTCCAATTTCATTTTTAAAAGGAACTAATCAATATTCTTTGCAACAAAAAAAATCACATTAAGAAAGCACCATTCTTTTTGTAACAATTAAAATACAATGCTGCATTTAAAATGATGTGTTGATACAATACCGTCTGTGCTAATATAAAATTGTTTTTGTGTCAGTTATTCATATGACCATCAAAGTGTATATTTGAACGGAAGATCATATTTTCTTCCTTCATTTTCTTCATAGGGAATACTGTAGAACTGCCAGTCCATTACTTCTGGGGAAAACAGAGCTGAGGAGAAGAAGAAGAAGAAAAACTTGACAGGATTATGTTGGATTTCAGGGCAACATGTTTAAGCTACTGACATACTTTCCTTTGTCTCCATAACTTTAAGTAAGTTTTTTACTCTTCTTCTCTATGAGATTTTGCTAACAGCCTCCATTAGTTGTTCATAAAACAGATGATGATATGATCATTTTAACTGGGCTAGTAGTATATTTATGTGAGATTGCGACAAGGTTTTTATCCTAAATTTTCAGGAAAACGCAGTAATTACATGGAAATAGTTCATGCTCTGTGAGAGCAAAATACATTTAATATCCATGTAAGTCAAAGTTATGAAAATAGATCTCAAATTGCCTTTAGAGTATCCATTTCTCTAGCAGTCAAGGGAGACACTGTGGAATAAAAATAGGTGCTGGATGACTGCTCTTGCTCCATTAGTCTTATAAAATGATAAGAGTTGGGGAATATTTTTCTTTTGCTGCTTCATATTCAGATGCACTTCTCTGGCCATTTAACTTGTCAAATGTCTGCTACTCTGGATGTCTCCTCTCCTCAGTCAGAGGTAAGTGAAAGCCTGATAAATGAATGCCAACATACAGCATGATACGATGGCAGATTAGCAGAGATACGAAGCAGGAAGGCTTTCCATTTTGCTTATTCTGTCACAGTCATTGGCATAAGCTGTCATTTCCCCCCCTCTAATAAATTTCTTTTTCCCTGATAGGTCATTTGTTTTAAGTTACATACCATTTAGAACAATAATTATTTCCTAGAGAAGACTGAAGAACAGCCTTGAGTTTTTGTTTTTTTGTTTGTTTGTTTTTGTAGTCTTCCTTATGGTAATACAGAATTTTAGTGAAACTAAACAAAATTTATAAGGAAGGACAGCGC
Organism: Sceloporus undulatus; assembly: GCF_019175285.1. NCBI lineage: Eukaryota > Metazoa > Chordata > Lepidosauria > Squamata > Phrynosomatidae > Sceloporus > Sceloporus undulatus. The sequence goes on from NC_056523.1 coordinate 275,590,819, forward strand.
TTCAGCATTTTGCATGGATATAAACAAATTTCATGAGAAGGCATGACTCATTAGAAAATGCAATGATGCTAGGAAAGGTGGAAAGCAGTAGAAAGCAAGGAAGGCCATATGCCAGATGGTTAGACTCAATCAAAGAAGCTATGGGTCTGAGCCTACAGGACCTGAGTAGAATTGTAGAAGACAGGGTCACCATGAGTCAAGGCTGACTTGAGAGCAGTTAACAGTGACAAAACAATAACAAACTCTGGCACACATACATGCCAGTGATATTACAATTAGTGGAGAATTCTGGAACAAAAAGGCCAGAGTTTTTAATATTTGGGAATTCCATCAAACCTAAGGTTACCAGATCAAATCAGGTATAGGACTCCTAATTCATTATTGGCTGATCAGGCACCTCATAAAGCAAGTGTCTAAACAGAAATGAGTCTCATAGCGCCATTCAGTCAAACATCCTTGTAAAGCCCTTTCAGTTCCTTGAACTAAGCATGGAAAGTTCTTTGCAATAATCTGATGCCAACTTCACCAGCCTACCTTCCCTCTTTCACATTAGTGGCTCATGGCCAGTAACTTCCTCTAAGGAATCTATCTTCCTTCGTGAACCTACCAAAGTGTTAAGGTCTTTGTTGAACATAACTTGACAATAACGATAGATTTTAAATAAAGCAGATATGCTCTGAATAATCTATTCATAATGAGAATGTGTATTAATCACAACCACATATGGGAGCGGGACAACATGTTACACTCTTTGGTATAGAAAAACATACATCTGAAAAACATCCTAAAAGGCTAAGATGGGGGGGGAGAGGGTTGGTTAAAGAATAAAATACAGCACTTTCAAAAACACACATTTTTACAATGTTTACCACTTACAAAGCTTCTTCAGAGGCAAATCCTCTGGTAAATGTGTCATACTCCCAGCTCACTCTGCAGTGGTATGATTTTTATGGTAAGAGATTCAAAATATTCAGTATACACTAATGGAGCAGAAACACAAATCTTCCTTCTGTGAACTTCTGCTACAGAAGGAAGAAAACAAACTGCTTTGCAAGATTTGGTACTGACTGAGCCATCAAAGGAAGGTGCTGGTACGTCACAACACCAGTCCTTTAATATTTGTAGCACTAAATACCAACAAGGTTACAGAGAACTCCAGACTTTTTGTTCCTCTTCATCCATAATAATACGAATTTCATCTCCTTCCACTCATATGTTTCCCATTATCAGAAATCATAACAGATTACTCTGTCAGTGGCTAGGGTAGTCCACTTTGACTGTATAAATTTTCTAAAACTGTCAACACAGTGTTTGCTATGGAAATGGGATTCATAGCTTACAGATTCCATTTCAGCCAAGGCATAAAAGCTTATTAACTAGCACGTGTAAAATGAAAAGTATTTGAAAGAGTGGCCAAGTCGATGAAACTATTTCGTCAGTGCAATCCTTACCAAACAATGTATGGGCTGTTGCAGGTTTAAAATTAGGGGCGTGCCTCTTCTGATGGCAGAAATGCTCTTCTACTCACAGAATCCCCTTCTGCTGACTGATGTCAAAGATCTCTGCCCTAAAGCAAAGGAATGTCAATTCAAGAGTTCCCATGATAAACAAACAAATAAATAAAGGCCCCAAATCCAGATCCCCAGAACCCTCCAATAGGAATGATTCTCTCACTGAATGCTCCAACCTGTTGGGCCTGTAAATAGCACTTAGTAGTCTCTTAATGGTCAGTGCAGATTCAGAAAACAGTTCGAATGTGACTTCTGGAGGTCTGGGGTATGGAAAATGGGGACAGGAGCAGTCTCCAGAGTTCCATACCCTTGTTATATAGAATTGCATCATAAGTGCCCTTTCTAGAAATTCGTTATTCATTTATTCATTGAGCTTACATCTAACAATTCTCCCATACGTGGAACTTTAGGCAATTTGCAATTAGAAAGAACAAATGCAGCTAAAGCATAAAATGAATAACAGCATTTAAAAGCAGCACTTAAAATTCACCAATAAATCAAAATACAGCACCCGACCTATTAAAAATTCCCTTCTGCTACAGAGAGGCCATTTTTCAGTATTCAAAATGAAAGGAACTTTGGTTGCAGCCACACTGCATCATTAATGTAGTTTGACACTGAACTACCATGGCTCCATCCTATGCAACCCTGGGGTTTGTAATTTGTGGTAGCACCAGAGCTATCTAACAGAGAAGCTCTGTCACAAAACTACAAATCCCAGAATTCCATAGCATTGAGCCATGGCAACTGCTGTCAAACTGCATTAATTCTGAAGTGTAGATTCAGCCTGAGCGAAGAAAAACAAGGTAGAGGGAGACAGCTCACACTGTCTTACTATGGAGTTCTAGAAGCTTGTAGCAGATGCTGTAAAAGAAAGGAGCTTATTCCCTTACCTCTTCCAGCTTGAATTCAGGATCCAGGATGCCCCCGGATGTTATCATACCTAAATCACTGCCGATAAATAGAAGTATAGTCTCTAGATCAGGGGAAGTAATAGTGCCACTGTATTCTGGTTTGGTCAGGCCCCATCTGGAATACTGTGTCTCGGTCTGGGCCCCATGGTTCAAAAAGGATGTTGAGAAACTGGAGCATGTCCAAAGGAGGGTGACAAAAATGGTGAAGGGTCTGGAAACCATGCCCTATGAGGAATGACCTAGAGAGCTGGGGATGTTTAGCCTGGAGAAGAGAAGGTAAAGAGGTGAAATGATAGCCGTTTTTAAACAATTGAAGGGATGTCATACTGAGGAGGGAGCCAGCTTGTTTTCTGGTGCAGTACCCGAAGCAATGGATGCAAGCTTCAGGGAAAGAGATTCTACCTCAACAGTAGGAGGAACTTCCTGACAGTAAGGGCTGTCCAACAGTTGAACACACTCCCTTGGACTGCATGGAGTCTCCTTCCATAGAGGTCTTTGAACAGAGGCTGGATGGCCATCTGTCTGGGATGGTTTGATTGAGAGTTCCTGAATGGCAGAGGGTTGGACTGGATGGCCCTTGTGGTCTCTTCCAACTCTATGATTCTGTGACCTAGCCAGAATGCTGCCACCCAGATGTATCCCGGGTCGAAGCCTTGCTCAGCCAGCACTTTTTTGTAGACAGGCAGCTTCCAGTCAGGCCGGCTGAGTGAGGCTTTGACCCGGAATGCATCCAGGTGGTGGCATCCCGGCTAGATATGCAGCAATTTAGGTATGTGGGGTCGTGCCAGATCCTGATTTCAAGCCAGAAGAGGTAAAATGGATTATTTGTTAATGGATAAGCTCCAATGTTAGTCTCATGGACTAAGAAGTTTATCGCATACAATTTTCATGCCGACCCAGGCACAGGACTGGATTGAGCTGGAATGGGTTAAAACTGATTTTACCACATGCAGAATTGCTGCTGCAGTGCCACCTGACCATCACCTGTCCTCCAGCAGTGCTCTGACAGCCAATTTTAATACTATGGAAGCTTTCCGTAGTACCAAAATTGGCTTCCAGACCACTGCTGGCAGACGGGTGATGGTTTGGCAGCAGCACAGCAGCAATTTTGCATGTGGTAGAATGAGTTTTAACCTGTTCCATCCTGATCCCATCCTGTGCCTGGGTCGGCATAAAAATTGTATGCAATAAACTCCTAAGTAGGATTTACTTCTAAGTAAACAGCTTTAGAATTTACCTGTCAATGCATTTGACATTCACCCAACTCAGCTGCTTTTTTCAGTTGCTCCGTTAGCCTCACAGGAAGAAAAATAAATGCAGTGGCTGGAAATTCAAAGAGACAGAAATTGTGAGATTTCAAAGTGCATGACAAAGAGAGGTTTTCTTAGACAAAAATGAACAGAATCAGTACAAATGGTGGTGCTTGAAATAATAGGTTTAAGACAGCTAAATGTCTAAATGGCACACTTTATACCTGTTGTTTCCTGCTCCTGCAAAAATGAATTTACACTGGACTCAAAGTGCAACTCTGGAAGTGAGTAATTAACAAATTGTACACTAAAGCCCACTTCAAAGGGATCCTCCCAGACTGAATGTTCACCAGTGCACATTTTTAATATGAGAAGTAAGCTTTTCATAGGAGAGCTGAAAGGGCTCCCTAAACGATCCTCCCCCCCCTCCAAAAAAAAATTCTCACTACTTTGATGTAGTAGCTTTATAGAGCTGGGACCCTCAACCCTTTGCCAATGCAGGAATCCAGAGTCAAAGTATTCCTGATGGATGGCCATCAAACCTCTGTTTAAAAAAAACCCTAGCAGGAATATTACCTTCTCTTCACCTAGATATACATAGGGTACATCTACACTGAAGAAATAATGCAGTTTGACCCCACTTTAGTGGCTGTAGCTCTATCCTTTGGAATCCTGGGATTTCTAGTTTTATAAGATCTTTAGCCTTCTCTGTCAAAGAATGCTAATAACTCAAAAACTACAAATACCCAAATTCTGTAGGATGGAGGTACAGCAACTAAAGTGGGGTCAAACTGCATTATTCCTACAATTTACGTGCATCCACAATCTTCTGTTCTGCAAGTTATATATGCTTAATTTTCAACCATTTTTCATAATGCTTTTTTTTTTCCATTTCCATCATCAACTTGGTTTTCCTAGATGCTGGAAAGGAAAGCATTTACAGTTGGGGCTGCAAATAGCTCAGAACTCTACCACCATTCATATCCACATTAAAAGAAAAGGAAGATCCAAACACTATTCATAAAATGGCTAAATGGCAATTTATATGAATTGCATAAAATGGAGAATACTGAAAACCTGTAATAATCCTTGATTACTTTTGGCCAATAGGATTGTCTGCCATGAGATAACCACCTGAAAGTAAACTTATAAAAAGGAAAACTGGATGAATCATTCCTAAATTGCAATTATGTGGCAGGGGAGCATTCATGAGTACACCCCATCTCTCTCTTTTGTTACAGTACAAAGGGATCTGTAGAATAGAATTAGATAACATTTGTTATCTAACATTTGGGGATATGATTTTCAGCACAGCAATATCACTACATCACCATGGATTGCAGTGTATTTCTAAGTATATATTTCTGCTTCACTGCTAGGCATCATCACACAGGAAATTTGTTCTTACACTTTAATAGGTTCGTTAGAGGAGAAATGTTGTAGTTCAATAGGGTTATGCTGGTGGTTGTATTTTCTTACATCCTTTCATAAAGAGATATCAAGTATCTTCCTACTCAAGCAGTTTCCCATACATTTACAGTGCAATAGTCTCTTAAAGGCCAGTATGGCATTTAGGAATAGCCCTCGTCTCACCGCAACCTAAAAAAGACACTGGGATAGCTCTTGGAACACCAAGCAATGTCACTAGAACATCACTGCAACATAAGGACACTGGAAGAGTTTTATGTTCTGTCAACATTGAGCAAGATACTAATTAAGTATAACCTCAGTCACAATATCAAAGCCCAACTTTTTCATTAAAATGCAAAACATATATCCTAGTATCTATATGGCCTATGTCCAGAATTTCTGAAAGTCTCTGCCCTTCCACATGAGCCTTCTCAAACCTTACATTTTGAGGGGAAGGTTTTTCTCTCAGTCTCACAGGCTCATTGAATGAGAACATTGGAGATATTGCTCTTGGGTGCTACCCCTGGTTTTGGAACAGCTTCATGGCTTGGTTGGCTCTAATTCTCTAAAATACCTTTTTATTTATGCATGGCCTCTGCCTATTGACTTGTTCTCCATTGTGGCTCTAGCCTTTTACTATGTTTTACATGTGGTTTTTAACTGTTTAAAAATCATGTTTAAATTGGATGATTTGTTTAAATACACACACACACACACACAATTTTAGCTACATTTTATTTTTGCTTATATTGTTAAGCTGTTTTGGGTCTCATATTGGAAGAAAGGTAAGATAGAAATTATATAAATAAAACTATCGATGTTTCAAGCTATGGATAATTCAAGGATATAAAAAATGTAAGTGGGTTGCAGGTAGTAAGGGAGGAGCATGACCAAGCGCCTGCTAAGCTAGAAATAAGAACAAATGCTTTTGTCTGAATTTGACTGAAACATCACCACCTGACTCATTTGAATCTTCTAATTTGTGAGAAGACTGGCAGGGATTTATATAAACAACCACTACAGGCTCTCTTGAACTACTTGTTAGATCCTAATAAGTAGTCCAAGAGAGTCTGTAAGGTTCATTTATATAAATCTCTGAGGGTCTTCCCACAGTACCTATTCTTGAGATCATCTTCTTCATTTTTATTATCCTCAGATCCACAGATGGTCTTCATCTTGGAAGAGTTCCCAGGAAGGGCCCTTAGGAAGCAGATAGAATAACAAAGCCTAGATAAGCAGAACAAAAATATGTGTCCGTTATTTTCTAAATACACATTTAATGAACCTAGTATGATAGCCCAGAAATATATATTTAATCCTATCATGCTAGTGCTTTGCAGAAGCACTGACCTGTTTCCCCATATATATCTGAGCCTGTGAGTCTATTTTCAAACCAATAATATTCCTCAGAGTGACACTGGGTATAACCGAGCATGGTATTTAGAGTTAGCAGAAAAGCTGATGTCCCACATTTAAATGTCTGACAAGCACATTAACAGAGACTTTTTCAATTGTATTTTCTTTACAAAAAAATAAGAACAATCAAACTGTTCCCAAGGCTTTATATGAAATACAGCAAAACTCATTCAGATACATAGGAGAGTAATGTTTGTTACTCTATATCCTACACTCTTCTTGCTTTTGTGAACTAAACAGTAAAGTTATTGTTCTATGTAGCAATCTTAACATAGAATATCCCCAATACCAATGGTATCCCCATCCCCAGCATCCCTCGATGTGGGGGGTGAGGCTTGCAAGCAATGAGTGGAGCACCACATGGTTCAGGGCTTTCTGGGAGCAGCTGCACATTTGGCCCTTTTCTGCTGCTGCTGCTGCTGCAGACCCCTCTCCTTAGGAGGAGAGAAGCACTGTGGGAGCGAGGTCGGGGCTGCACTCGGCCCTCTCCTTCACTATTGTGACACCGCTCTCCTCAGGATGTGGCGGAGGCATCCACTGTAGAAGCCCATACCTTCTGCTTGGGGAGGGCCCAACTGGGTGTCACCCCTTTTCTGGGGTGCAGTTCACCCAGTGCAGTCCACATTACCGCACCTTACACCACTGCCCACTACATTATGGTTCCTTACAGCTTGCTGATAAATTCAGTTTAGAGATAAAATAAAAACCTTTTCCCCTTCAGGCATAAAATTTAGCTACCTTGTTACATGGACTTACATCTGTATTTGGTATGGTGGTTCACATATGTAACCCTGGCACATGCTGGTAAATTTGGGAAGGGGAGTAGGTCCTGGCCTGCTTCTGCCAGGGAGATGTAGGATTGCCAGATATCAAGGGCCTAGCCCTGTGGCTGCAATTTTCACCTTCAGGCAAGAGTTATTATTGTGTGCCTTCAAATGGTGACCCTAAGGTGAACTTATAGGGGTTTTTTTCAATATTTGTTCAGAGAAGGTTTCGCCTTTGCCTTTAACTGAGGTTGAGAGAATGTGACTTGTACAAGGTCACCCAGTGGTTTTTCATGGCCGATCAGGGATTTGAAACAAATGGCCCTTTTGTTGCAGTTTCCCGGCAACTTGGGGATGTGCCACTTAGACGACAAACACCCCCAAGCCAGAAGGAAGCTGCTATGAAGCCACCTGCCCACCCACATGATGGGCAGCTTTGCAGCACTCCAGTGGTGCAGCATTTATATGTTACATGCTGGAGGAGTGCCATGGTGGCGTCAGAAAAGATGGCTTTTTGTTGGCTCAGAAAGGAGCAGCTTTCTGCTGCTTCTTTTTGCTCTGGCAAACAGCCAGATCAGGAATGCAGTGTGGTTGTCTGTTTCGGCCCTAAAGGTTCATTATTCCATGAGCCTAAATTGGTGAGAAGGAATAATTCCCTCATTTCTTCCTGGCTAAAATTTCTTTCTTAATTTTCCAACAGAAAAATATGTCCTCTCTCTTTCTCTGGGTACATCTGCACTGGTCAAATAAAACAATCTCACTGGTTTTCACAGCAAACTGCCCACACAACATACAAAATGACTACAGCTGAATCTGGACCTGTTCATTTCCTCAGGGCTTTAATCCAGAGAGTGAAAAGCATAGATTTAACCCAATTGTGAGTGGAAAATCCAGATGTTCACATATGTTTGTGATTTGTGTTCCATAGTGATTTTGGTGTGAGGCTGGTGGGTGAGAGTTCAGAAATATGTACATTCACATGAAAGGGGGGGGGGGGCTTTGGAGGAAAAAATCCCAAAGCAACTATGGCTATGTGGTTGCAGAAATTGTAATTTATCACACTATGGTGTGTTTGAAAGTTTGAAAACTCATTTCTGTGTGTGTACAGAAGTCTGTGGTCATTGTGGATCAGAGTAATCCAAAGATAAAGTGAATTTTCCAGCTAGTGTAGACTTGCCGTGTGTGTGTGTGTGTGTGTGTGTGTGTGTGTGTGTGTGTGTGTCTGAATGACAGGCTGTAAGCAACTGTGGTTGATATTTAATGCATAACACTTAATGACCATCACAAGGGGACCTGAGGTTTTGGCCTGGAAACCTCAGGGCCTAGGACAGTGGTTCCCAAACTTTGATCCTCCAGATGTTTTGGATCTTGGGTCCCAGAATTCCAGATTGTTAGCCAAGATGGCTAGGACCTCTGGGAGTTGAAGTCCAAAATATTTGAAGGATCACAGTTTGGGAATCACTGGCATAGGGCAATCCGTAACTGTCAACCTTGGGCAAATGAAAAAGGCCAGAAATAGTATCATCGCACAGTTTTTCCACCTGCACATCCCTGGCTTTTCCCCTATTGTGGGTGGGGGGAGTGGATAGCTCTGTGGGTGATGCAGACTGCCATGTGTTTTCTAAACCAGCATCCTGCTTTCCATTTTAGTGGAGGACACTGTCCCAACCCCAACAGTTAATGGGCCAGAGACCCTACCTGGAGTGGGATCTCTGGCCATTTCATTTTCATTTGGCATTCTTGCCTTTATGTGCCTTGTCAAAATAACAATTCTGTTGTTTAAGCCAGTTCTTGTGAAAAAGAGGTCTCTGCATTGCCATCCATTTTGGCTTTGAGAATAAATAAATTTTCCTGACATTCTACCATTCTAAAGGTAGTCCATCTACAACAGAACCATCTACGTTGGCAAAAGAGAAAGCACTTACAGTATGTGAGTAATTTGATTCAATATGGTATTAACATTACATCTTACAGATGATTTTAAGAAGAGTGCTGATCAATAGCCATTTTACAAATAGATTAATCTTTCATTCGTCATTGTGTTTTGGGATGAAAAATGTCAAGATGATGAAGGCCATACACTCAATTGCTGTTTTATCTCAATTTTTAAAAATAAAGAGACAATTTACTGGAAGAATAAAATATAAATGTTGCTGTATCTGACATGCAGATAAATATATTTTGATGTTATCAGCAGCACTCTGGCATGATATGAAAGCATAACAGCAATCTGTTTATTGCCATTAATTCACTAAAAATTGCAGGAATAACTTCCTTCTTAGGAACTACAACCAAAACTTTAAACCAACAGTTTGGAATCCCTAAGTGCTTTATTCAAATTCATGTCACATTCCACACATGGAGAATTAAAGAAAGGTACATGCTGGAAAGGAAAGGTCCTAATGCAGAGGATTATCACACCTTCAAATCCCACTGGGATAGAAGCAAGATGCGAACATCAAAACTGCATGTTATCATATGCAGCTGATGCCGAGCAAGTGCAGCCCATCTGCAGCTGATGCCGGGCACACAGACGATGCCAGGTAAGTGCAGCCCATCTGCAGCCCAGACCCCAGCCACACATATCTAGCAGCTTTTCAAAAACAGCAACCTCTGGTTGCACTCACCCAGCCTTGGCTGCATGCAATAACACCCAGGTTTTTACTTTTCAATCCCGCATCTATCCCAGTGGGATCTGCAGTTGCAATAATCTCCACACTTTTGTGATTGAGCACTTTCTTGGCATCATGTCAATGAGAGGCACTGTGATGATGCTATGATGGGTGCCCTAAGGAACTGGAGTGTTTTGAAAGATACATCCATTGAACTCCATGGAGCTGCAATATTGTGGAATAAAAAAACATAAATCTTCAGAAATAACTGATCCTGTCTTGGAAAACTTCCCATAAGGCATTCAGTTAAAGATACCAGTAAGCAGAGCTGTTCCCTAGACTGGGAAGCTTTCAAAAGAAGAACAAGCTTGTCTTTTTAGCAAAACTCTTCAAAGGAAAATCATCTTGTTTCTTAGCAACCATGCTCTACTTTTAATTTAACCATGCCTTTTGTGTGTGTGAGTGCGTGTGAGTTTTAAGAAACAGAATAGTATTGTGCTGCCATTTCTGAAATTCTGTTTTGCACATTTATATTCCATCCATTCTGCTCTGTGCTTTACACTTAATACTTAGTTTGCAATTAAATAATGTCAGCATATACAGTAAAATTGGACACTGAGATAATCTGAATCTTGTAGAAAATGTTGCTTATCTATTGGGGAAGGGAGAAATGAATGCCTAAATGCAGTGTGTATAGAAAGCATAATAGCTGTCAAATGGTGACGATGTGTTCATCCCTCCAATATGTATGCTGGAGTCTTGGGAGATTATTATATGTGGCTTTTAAGCTGCAATTGCATCTGGGAAAAAATCAGCTTTGGAGATACTTATTACATGCCTCTTCCTCCATCCCATAGCTACTGCATCCCCCAACCATGATTAGGGCTTCCCTTTTCATTCACAAAGAAAACCCATCAATGAGCTCTCAATAGCACAAGTCCCCAGGTGCAAAATGTCACTCCTGGGGTAGTTGCTTTTTCACATGGCATAAGTGTTTCCTCCCATCACAAAGAAGCCCAATTATCTTTCCCCACCCCCTATTTCTTCTCTTAAAAAAGAAAACAAAAAATGCAGTAGCAGATTTCTGGAGTTGCACAAAACTGTGAAAATAAACAAAAATAAAATTTAAAAACACCAGAAGGTATGCTGGGTAGGACATAGGACAGTGAGGCAAGGTTTAGAAGGAAATAGGAAGCAAACGTGATGAGAAGTCATGCAACTGAGAAGACACAGTGTGATGAGAGACTACAAGCAGATATAATTCCATTTATACTGACATTTATACTGACTGTGGTGAGAATAGGACTCATGCAGTAAACCCCGTGGTCTGAAGTTGATGAGAGGATAGGTGACAAAAAACAAAACCAATGCCTGCTAGCCACATGCAAAATATAACAGTAACCTTTGGCTGCTGGAATAGTTGGAAGTTCTAGATCAAAACCATAAATAATTGTGTGGGCAGCACCATGTAAGAGTGTAAGAGATTATCCATTTGGCAAGGACTTGTTTCCCTCCAATATTGCAAGTAATCATCAATCAAGGACCTTAAGACCACCTTGGGATTCTTTACACCACCCTTCCACTATCTGTATTTTCCAGATATTTTTGGACCTAGACTCTCAGCATTCTTGGTCACTGAACATGGTGGCTGGGATGGTTGGGAATTGAAGACCATGTGCTCTGTAAAATCATATGCTACCTTTTTCACGGAACCAGAAGTCACTTTCCATTAGTATGTTTAAAAATTTTTTATCTATTTTGAGCTGGGGTGGGTGAAATATTTGTTAAACACCAAAACTGCACTACCCTAGAGGTGTTTTTCAGCCTCCAAAACTGGAAGATGCAATGAGGTCCAGAAGGGCCACACAGGGACTCTGCCATCACCACACATATTTCATGGGTCACACAATTCCCACTTCAATCTCTGTTTCAGTTTCTATACCATGGCCCCCCAAAAGAAGGCATTTGGATTTACTCTGCTCATCAGCTGAACAATATTTCCTAATAGCCCATCATTGTCTGCATGCATTAAGCAACTCTATCCCTGGATTTTTTTTACCCCTGGGATGCAATAATCCTCCGTAATTGTTTTGCAGCTGGTAAAAGGATTTCTTACAGTCCTTTTTGAGAATCTTTAATTTCCACTGTGTGTGTGTAAAAATAAGTCCATTTAGATGTGTGCAAGTGTTTGCTAGGACACATTTTTGCTCCTTTTGGCACCTATAAAACTTTTTGTTGTGTGCTTTCAAGCCATTTCTGACTTATAGTGACCTTAAGGCAAACCTATAATAGGGTTTTCTTGGCAAGATTTGTTCAGAAGGGGTTTCCTTTGCCTTCCTCTGAAACTGAGAGTGTGACTTTCCCAAGAACATTCAGTGGCTTTCCATGGTCAAGCAGGAAATTGAATACTGGTATCCACAGTCATAGTTCAGTACCCAAACCAATACACAATACTATCTTATGATGTCTTGACCCTACAATGACCCTTCATCTACTATCCCTAATGGAAATTTTATAGCTGATTAGTCAGCAATAAGTTCCACTGCGGGCGTAATAACACTGCAGAATTAAAACAGTTTGCTATCACTTTAACTGCCATAATTCTATCCTATAAAATCCTGGGATTTGAAGTTTGGTGAGGCACCAGAGCTCTCTGACAGACATCCTGAATCCCACCAAATTACAAATCCCAGGATTATCTTGGCTAGAGTCATGGAAGTTAATGTCAAATTGCTTTCATTCTACAGTGAATTCATAAGGGTGTACTCTCATTTAAACATACATAGGATTAAAACCTGAGCTGTAATTCCTTCATTCCCTTCAGCCAAGTTGTATTTTGTAGCAGGTTTTGGGGGGAGGGGTATTTTAAAAATAAGCTTAATGTTAAGAGACCCGCATCCCCTATTTCCTATAGGAAAGTATGCTATTTCTCATACCTTTGGGTGTGTGGTGTTTAATGTAGTCATTTCAGTTGTAGCAACAGTTGATCTCCATAGATGCATGGCTTTTTGAGACAACAGAGTTAGGAGGTCAAATTGTTATTTATTTGCCTTGCTGTATTTTAACTGCCAGAGGTGGGAATTTGCTGAGTTGGGACTTTCTGCCTCATTTTCTGAGACATCTCGAATGGGTATGCACCTTAATCTGGGGTGGGTCATGAATGGCACCATTTGAGGCTCTGCCTCAGGCACCAAACTGTCCTGGGCTCACCTTGTATGGTTGATGGGAGGACAGCACCCATAGCAGTCATTCCCAAATTTTGTTCCTCTAGATGTTTTGGACTTCAGCTTCCAGGATTCCTGGCTCTTGACCTGGGGTTTCTGGGAACTGAAGTCCAAAATTCTTGGAGGATCAATGTTTGGGAATCCTTGATCTAGAGCATGGTTGTTTTCAACCAAATTGTTTCACAGTCTACAATTCACAGTTCCTATAAAATTCAATGGAGACCACTTAAAGCCAATCCTTCCTCTGTCTAGTGAGCCTATAAAAACTAAAGAAAAGCCCTTATCACTCAAAAAAAAACAACACCTATTTTCTGCAGTGAAGACCCAGATGTTTCTGAAAATCATCCCCCCCAAAAAAGGAAATCCAATAGCTCCAGAAATGGAATTTTATTCAGAGGTATGCTGCCTCTGAACATGGTTGTTAAGCAGTAATGGGTACATCCACTATTAGTTGACCTAATCCTCTTCAATAGTGATATAGGCTAGTGGTTACTCAGGTGGGATACAGACTGCCCCTTTGGGGCAGCCTGCACCTGCACCTTTCCCCGATGGATCGGGGCTTCAGCTGCCACAGTGGCAGCCCCAAGGCCCCAATCCACCACTTTTCCAGGCCGCGGGGAAGCGGCAAAAGGCTGCTCCCCCGTGGCCTGGAAAGGGGTGTCCTTGGGGCTTCAAGTCCCAAGGACACCCCAACAGCGATGGGGAAAGGGAGAAAGGGGCCCCCTTTCTCTTTGTATCCATTTAAAGGTCACACCAATGATACGTAAGGCCAAAGGAGCTCCAAAATGGAGTTCCTTCTGGCGCCACTTAAAGGGCGCCACAAGCGGCCTTCAGCAGCGCCAAGACGTCATGTCCATGCCGTCCCATTTGGAGGTGGCACAGCTGTGACGTCATAATGGCGGTGCCCATGTAGAAAGGGCGCTACCATTACAACACTGCGGCAACGTACTAGGGTTGCGGGGCATCTGGAAAGGACGCCCCAAGGCAACCCTAGTATGTGTGCAGGCCGGCGCTTTGTGCTAGTCTGTACAGGACCTCATTATAATGTTTGGCCCTTTTCTGTTCTATGTAAAAATATGAGATTCATTTCTTTGATTAATAGGAAGATGCAGAGACAGGACCCAGGAATGGAATGTATATTATTTTTGTTTGGAAATCTGGGTGTGGACCTGTTACAAGAAGATATTCCTCTCTGTAATTTTGTGTCTGAGCAAAATTGAAATAGCTATGGTAATTTTGAGTGTAGATGAACTGATGAACTGAATCTGTAAGATGAGATATCACAGACAACATCTGTTCTCTTGAAATATATAACTTTTATGGGCTAGTTATCACATGAATTGCTTGTGTGCAAATTTTCAACATGGTTAAAGTAAAATCTACCTACTTTCAAAAACAAACCTTTAAAACTTCAAATTTTTGCCCAAGTTGGCTTGGAACATTTTGATTCACCTGAACATAGGTTCTAACTTGAATTCAAATCTGAAATGCTGTCTGTTACATTTGGCTCTAGCATGACATTTAATTTCCTTGTTCTTTGTTTTCCTCAGCAAAACAAATTTCCCCACCTTCAGCTAATTCATTCATTAAAGCTAAAAAATTAGATAAGCCACTGAATACGGTAACATATGGAAATGTAAAAGCAGCTTATTAAGATTATGTGGATGAGATAAAAAATGTGTTCTCTTTCCACTTGTTACCGGTCCTTTGATGCAACACAATTATGGCACTATGATCCTACTTTAATTGCCATGGATCCATTCAAAGGAATCCTGAGATTGGCAGTTTGATGAGGCTCAAGAGCTTTTTGGCTGGGATAGCTAAATATTCCTCCCTAAACTGCAAATCCCAGGATTCTATTAAATGTTGCTGAGACAGTGAATGGGACCATGTAAACACCTGTAGTAGAATAATGTAAGGTTAATCTTTATCACTACCATTCCCTTCTGTTACATTGTGGGTTACGGTCACCTAATCCAGCCTTCCCCATAGCAATAGAAGTGAGATATTTTAGACTGCATTATTAATTGTCATCAGTTATTGGCAATAATCAGGAATGGTGGGAATTGGTAAGCAAAATATTTGGAGGGTACCAGAGGATGGGGAAAACTGAGCTCATCAACTTTAATGGGTTGGCAAGCAAAGCCTAGTTTGGCCAGTAAGCTTACTATGCTTCATTACTAACAAACAATTTGTTTGGAGAAGGATTTTGGGGTCACATGTTGTCATTCATGCCTGTAAATATGATTTGGACTTCAACTGGCAGATGCCCCAGCCAGCTTGATCAGTTGAACAATTAAGTTTTATGGGAGCTGAAATCCAAAACATCTGGAGGACCAAATTTTTGGCCCCACTGCTCTATAGGGTTCCTCTAGCTGCCTAGTCTCAAAGAACCGTGTGGTGAGGAGTGCACTGTAGATAATATTTCCCAGTGCCCCAATCTCCAGTGCCTCAGTTAACAATATTGAAAGGATTATAAATAGAGAAGCCATCTCCAATCTGCGGTACCCATTCTTGAGTATTCAGGGGCCTTAATCATCTATCTCACAGTGTCAATATTCTTTCAGAAGTATTTTTTCTCCAAGTCAGGAGCTAGTGTGGTGTAGTGGTTTGAGCATTGGACCACAGCTCTGGAGACGAGTGAGCTTATCACATTTTTAAATAAGCCGACAACCCTGAAATGTTGAAGTCTATTTCAGGATACAGTCAGGTATGACCAATGGCTTCCACTTAGGAAACCAAAGCCCCCTTTAAGTTTACGTTTCTTCATCAATCGTGAAAAACCATGCATTATATTCTGTGAGTGAAAGGACTATGTGTGCAAGTACTATTGCATAACAATGCATTGATATCTTGTGGGTGTTGGAGAGTGAACCTTTTTAGCTTCAAACGAGGTGGGAATTAGAGGGGAGAGAATTATAATTGAGATGGACCTGAAAAGGGAATTTGTAAAGTTCCTTCCTGAGGAGATAAAATAGCACATGAGAGTGAAAGTATAAATTTGTGATTAATAAATTATACAACCAGTGATCTCCAACATCATCGCTATGCAGTAGTTCACAAAAAATGCTTCTTTACCTGCTCAATAATTAAGCTATTCAATGGATTTTCAAAGCATATTATATAATGAACAATGTGTGGCATATTAAAAGGAGCAGACTAATACATGGAAACTATAGCTGTGATTGATTTCAGCCATGGAATTCAAAGCAGTGCCTCCGTATTTGTAAAGGCCAGATACTGAAGTCTGCAGTGATAGGCCAGGTGGAACTCTCGAAGCTTATGAAAGCTATATATCCTGAAACTCCTATAAATGCATTGGTTAGAATCCTGTATGAGAGATACATATGCATTATGTTAGCCATAGTGCATTTTACTGAATGTTGATGTGTGTGGTATTCCAAATAACCCCAGATGGACACAGTCAGCGCAGGCTGCCATAATCCCCAAAGTGATGGGACATGTATGCACTACACCCAGATGAGGGCATCCTCATGGGACTTCTTGAGAACAACACTCCTTGGGCTAGCCCAACAGGTAGTTTGGGAGTTGCTAATGGAATCATCATCACCTCCAATATTCAGAAGAATGGGCAATAATTGTCTAGATGTCTCACCTGATGAGCCAACTATCAACTTAACTTCTTTCCCATTTCCCTTGATTATTGTCAGACCAGATTACCTCACCCAGACAATTCAACACTTTTGCCCTGTGGTTAGATTTAGCCTTTTAAAAACCCTGGAAAACTCCCCTCAGTGTGCTAGTTTAGGGTTCATGGGGACACTACATCACTGTGATCTCTAGTCTAGCTCCGGCACTTCTGTTCAACCAATGCTCTCAGAATGGCTGTGTCTCACCCTATTTCACCCAATTAGACTCCGGAAGCAAGCCTCAGCTATAGTAAGTATCACCTGTAGTATTGCCTCAAATCTTTTCCAAGCTCACCCATTATTTTCCTGAGCCTTGAATGAATGAGTGTGTGGTAGTGAATTTCTGTGTGATTTTCCCTTTTAAATATAATATACTTAATTGGAGAAGCCTATCTCTGCATCATTTCTTAGATCCCTTGGTCCCTTGTTATACAGGCAGGAGACGATTTTGTAGGGTCCTTGTAGCCAACCCCCTCTCAATTTTGAGCTAAGTAAAAATTCCCCTATATAGAGCTTGACTACAATTAGTACTATAGTTATGGTACTATGCACTGAGTTTCAGCCTGACCTCCCCAGTCACCATGCACTGGAAAGCAGTGGGTGCAATTGATGGGGGGGGGGATCCCTCTGTCACTCAGAAAGCAGCTGACAGCTGATTCTACCCCCTCCTATGAGCAATCTCTGATGTGATAGCCAGAAACAGGATCTTGTTGCATGAAGGGAGTTAGAACTATCAGCCACCTGCTTCTAAATAGACAGGGGAACAGACCCCCACTGATCACAGTGGCTGCTGCCTTAATAAATAGGTACTGGAGGATTTTCATCATCTTTAATACATAACAGTCCCAAGTGCTTAACTCTAGGTTACACATTTGTAATGGCCATAGAAGACCCTGGCCATTATCTCTAACATGAATTAATGATATGACCAATTGTTCCATTAAATGATAGTGAATTATATCCACTGGTCATCTTCCATTGACGGAATAGCATCCATTTTTTTTCATTATCTTTTCATAAGTTCAGATTCATGTTAAAAAGAACTACAACAATTTACATCACAACATATACAGACATATTTACAAATATACAAACAACCATACAAACTTCCTTCATCTATCTGATTTCATAAGACTCCATATGCTTTCTATTCTTGTCTACTGATTGGCCGAATAATATTTATGTCTCAAACAGTATCTTAATAGTTAAACACACTAACAGAGCTTCCCATGTACCCCTCTTTCTCACTGTTACATCTTCCATCTTTTTTTGCCTAATTCCAAAATTTGACCCCAATACTTATCAACTGTTTCTACATCTTTATGGTTTAACCAACATCTTAATTTAAACAACCAGTCTTCTATTAAGGAATCTTTTGAAGTTTTCCAATTCTGGGCTAGAAATAACCTGACAGAAAGTAACCATATATAAGATTACTCATTGATAGGACTTATTTCTTCTTGCTCTTCCATGTCCTACATTCATTTTTTTCAAAAAATATGTTCATTGACACCTTGTGTGAAGAAAATGGCAGGACATAGGAGGTGTCAGGGAATGTCCAGCAATAGTAAAGGCAGTGAAAATTGCAGAAGCCAATGGCTGCTCATGCACTGTTGGATTTAAACCAAGGAATTTGTGTTGCTATAAGTAAGAATCATGCCATGCTTGGAAATACAATAGAACGTTTTGCAGCTCTGGCAGCAGTAGTCTAAATTTTAGATTTCACTTACATTGTGTTGACATTGTGTCGACTGTCATTCATAATCCCTTATTAGGGAAGCTGAGATGTCACAAGTATTGTTAAAGATCAGGTATGTGCTCATTTGATTCACATAATTGTATCTGAAAAGTAGATAAAATGAAATTCATTTGTCTACCTTTGTATTTCAAAACACTTTTCCTTGTTAGTCTATATGTAAATAGTATTCTCATTGTAGCATCTTGCAAGGAAACAATTGAAATCACTTGATAATTGTTACTTTAAGTAATATATTACATTGGAAATGTAATGGTTGTAAAGGGTATAGAATACATTAGAAGGCAATTGAGCTTAATTGTATTCCAGGGACTACTTTTCTGGTGCCTGCAGCTGTTATTTTTTTCAAGAGAAAAGCATGAGTCTTTGATACATTCTTCAATTGTTGCTGAAAGTATGTTGCACTGCTAATGCCTAGTCATTTTTCAACCCAAGACAACTTATGCTTTAGAAAAGACTGTAATCTGCATCAATCAAATATTTCCAAACTCAAATTACTATTTTAAAATTTTTGAGGTATTTGTTCTTTTTAGAAGTTGTACTAATATGCTAATTGCTATCCTCTTTGTGCAAACAATCACCAAATATGTTGGTCTCTGCATTTAAAAGTCTCATCTCTAAGGAAAAATGAGTCCTCTGAAGCCATGATGCTCCCATTGCAATTTAGATTGCTGATCTTGCAGGATTCTAAATAGCCCAGGGTTCTTTGACAGAGACAAAAAGTTCCCCACTGCTGAAGGTATACTCCTCGGGATCACAGGGAGGAGTAGTGCAACTTCAGAAGTAAGGTTAAACAAAAGACTCACAGTATCCATCTTAAATTCTGAACACCATCCATTTGGGTTGGCATCATTCCAGGCAATACAGTGGGCCCTTGGTATATGCTGGGGTTCAGTTACAGGACTCCCCACACCATGTTTACCAAAATCCATGAATACTCAAGTCCCATTATATACAATGGCATAATAAAATGCTATCCCTTATATAAAATGGTAAAATCAAGGTTTGCTTTTTGGATTTTGTAACAATATATTTTCAAGCCATGGATGGCTAAACCCATGGATACAGAGAGCCAGTTGGGATTAACTATCTGACTGTTCTATCTCTTATGAGGAGGATTAATACATAAAGGTATGACTAGCTGCTTGGAACCAGCTGTGTTGAAGGCCCTTCCCAGTTCCCATAGCTCAGACCCTTTTATCTGGTCCTTAGGGTGAGGTAGAGGAATTTTGATTTGAAAGCACTGCCTTCAAAAATGTGTGTGAATGCATGTGTATTACATCTGACATTGTTTTTAGTTCAGCTGCATACTCTGTGCAACTGTGCTTGATACCTTTATCATACTTAACAACTCCACAAGGGACTTTCCCCTGTAATATCACCTAAGCCACTTCTCTGTGACATCAGAACAGATTGTCCCAAGGTAGTCTTGAAATGGCAACCCTGATCCAGCACTCCCTCTGCACCAAGGTTTCTGAGTTCACTGGCACTTAGAAAGCACAACAAGGTGAGGTTCCAAAATGCCTGTTGAAAAGGCCTTCCCTGGTTACAGGGACAATACAATTCCCTTGCTACAGTAGCTCCATTAGCTGCTAGTCTGTTGCATGTATAAACAACTTAGGTCAAATTGCCACACACACACCTTACATACATGTTAGGTCAAGTCTCCATCTCCATATGAACACTGGGAAGACCCAGTCTCATGTACCCACCAGCTGCTCCTGCGAAGGTGGTAGCACTGAGATCTTCAAAAGAAGCCCTTCTTTCAGTCCCACCAACTACACAGACATGGCTGCTGGGGACAAAAGACAGGGCATTCTTTACCCCTACATCTGTAACTCCAACCCTAGGCAAACCAGAATGCCCCCCGCCTTGCTTTCCTTCCACTGGCAGGCAATGATTTTATTCTGACAATCGTTTGAGACCTGACGGTTTTTAAGAGAGTGCAGTACTGTTTTAATTGCATCATTTATTAAACTGCTTTTTATATATTTTTTAAAATTTATGTTTTAAATCATTTCTAAATAGTGTGGATAGTTTAATTTAATTTTAACTTTACTATTTTTAACTTGTATTTATTTTCATTTGTTGGGAACCTGCCTACGGCATACAATCTAAAATTAAAAGCAACATTTGTTACTTCTAGTTCTGTTACATTTTTTCACAAAAAAATCCAGAAACTTAAATTTCTTTTGTGCAGACTTTGGGGCCATTCCCTCTTGCATTTAAATCACTTTGCACTTTGCATTGACACTGGATCTCTGAACTGATTCAGACCAATGCGTAGTTCCCACTATAGAAGCATATTATTTCATGATTCCATGAATTCATGTCTTTTTAGGCACAATTATCGTTCCCACTTGATCTGCACTGCTGTCAATCAAACTGCATCATCAGTGGGGAGGAGGTCTCTGAGGCACTCATGGGTGCCTCCAAGGGGGCAATGCTGCTCCTTTCCTCCTCCTTTGTGGGCAGCAGGAGCAGGTCCAGTGACAACAGGGATCCTCCTCTTTCTCTTTCACCTTTGCTGCTGCTACCACTGCTACCCAGCTGCTCTCAACAAGAGGAAGAATGAGGCATATCCAGAGAAGGGGGAGCCTTGTCCCCCTTGGCAGTGAGGACATTGGGTCACATTGGTAATAGGGTTGGACCCGTTAAAAGGTTTGGGGGCTCCGTCCCCTCCACACACCTGTCAGTGTTTTCCTCCACTCTCACAAACATCGTTTGATTAGAAAGACTGGGGAAATGACTCCAGGTCAGGGTGACCATAGGTCAACCTCTTTTCCCAGGACATGTCCTCCATTTTCACCTTCTGTTCAGGGGGAATTACATTTGGAGCAGGACTAAGAAGCATGAATTGACATTTATATATGAGTGCTTTTAGCAGTGGAGCCCTTGCACTTGCATTTAAGACATTTCACAAAGTGACTCAGATCTCAATGGCAAGGGATTTGGGCCACTGAAGAGCCACCGAGGGAGGGGGAAGGGAGGGAGGGAGGGACGGAGGGGGGTGAGAAAAAAGATGAGAGATGGTAGAAAGAGAGAGAGGGGAGTGGGTTTCTTTTCCCAGCCAAACCTTCAACTCAAATGAGGACCTGCCAGCAAAAATTGGGGACCTCTCTCTCTCTCTCTCTCTCTCTCTCACACACACACACACACACATGCTAAAAACACGCATATAAATTCATGCTTCCTAGTCATGCTCAGAATGGTGGACGTTTTTATATTCCTCCTGGACAGAAGGCTGGAATGTAGGAAGGGTCCTGGGAAAAGAGGATGACCCTAAGGCAACCCTATCATGGATTTTTCTTGGCCAGTTTCTTCAGAGGAAGGTGTGCCATTGCCATCCTCTGAGGCTGAGAGAGAGTGGGACTTGCCAAGTTCACCCAGTGGGTTTCCATGACTCAGTGGGGATTCACACCGAGGTCTCCAGGGTCCTAGTCCAATGCTCAAGGCACTACACCAGCCTGGCTCTCTAGTCAGATGTAAATCCCCCAGGATTTGAACCCTGGGTCCTTTTCTGGCTCTCTACTCAGATGTCAATCCCCCTTATTAGAGGGTAAGTGGATATTAGGACTACAATGTTGGATTCTATAGGAATCCAGAGCTCACAGAACGGGTATCCCTAGCTAAGCAGGGATTGAAATCCTGGGTCCTTTGTTGGCTGGGACTCTTCGAGGGTTTGATGGGCCTGGGTCGAGGGCAGTGGGGACCTCCAACTGGCTCCGGAGCCAAGGGCCAGGGTAGATGGATGCCCTCACTGCAAAGGAGGCACCACCAAATGGAGGACTTACCAGTAAAAATGAAGCACATCTCTCTCACACACAAAAGCTAAAAATACAGCATATACATTCATGCTTCCTAGTCATGCTCAGAATGGAGGACATTTTGGAATTCCTCCTGGAGAGAAGGTTGGAATGTAGGATAGGTCCTGAGAAAGGAGACGGGAAAATATGGTAGATTTCCCAAAAACCAGGGGTGAGATAGGTTACACCCTTTGCCAGCCCTCTGCCATTAGTCCCTCCCCTCCAGTGCAGTGCAATTCAGGTCCATCATTCCTACTTATTGAACATGCTTGCTAATCGATTCTTTTCAAAAGAGTCACTTTTTGATCTGTCTTCAAAAAAAGCAATTTTTCTGCTTTTGCCTTGCTTCGCAGTGGTTCAAACCAAGCGCAATTGGTTCAGAAACCGTTGTGTGAGTGAGGCACATATAATCCAATCAGCAAATAACTTTAAATCATAGTGGGAACAGGCCCTTTGTGAGGGAGTGTGTGAAAAACATGTTTTCTACATAAAAAGTGTGCTCCTGGAAACAGTTCTGTATGAAAACAGTGTTGTTTACATAAAAAATACAATATTCATACATAAAAGAACTTTCTGGAAACCAACTTTTTTGTACAAAACTCCTGGTTTTAATGGGGTATCCGGAATTACAAAAACTGTTGCCCTGGCATGGGGGACACAGAGGGGATCACTTGAGACCTAGAGCCTGATCCTGTCAAAGCAGGCTTTGACCAGAAGACACAAAAAAGAACTTTCTGGAAATCGATGGGGGGGGGGGGGGGGAAAAGCAAAGAAACAAACATTTTGCACAAAAACAGTGAGGGAATCTGACAACAGTGGGAGGGGGATGCACAAAACCGCCATGTTTTTCATGCAAAAAAGGCCAACATAGATTTCTGAGTGGACTAATTTCCCAAAACACTTTAGGATTTTCAAATACTGTACTAGGTGAGTAGTAAGCAAAAATATTAATGTGCTCTTTCAGTGGAGAGAAAACTGCACTATTCCTCCTTGCATATGAGAATGAAATAGTCGAATAGTTAGCATCCCAAGATGTGGCATGCCCATGAAACAGCTATAAGGTATCCTGCTCTTTTGAGGTTAGTCAAAAGGATCTGCTCAAAACCCCCAGAGGGGATGAGATCTTCATTCACTGTAAGATGAGGGTCAGTTTGCCTTTGGAAACGGTTGAATATGCCACCTGCAGTAAAGAATTTTCAGCATTATATTTGCAGATGCATGCTGCATTGGAGTTTATAGATTTCCTTTTTACCTCCTGATGTCCCAGATCATTTCTTAATGCATTGTGCCGCTGAAAGTCATTTCTACTTTGTGTCTTGTGTTATCACTTCCCCCCAAAGATTTTCCCTTGAATGTTTGGTAGATGCCCTTGACTGATAAAAGTAATGTCAAGGGTAGAAATCCCGTATCTTAAGCTTGCACTTGAAAGCAATCAATTCTTGATACCAAGTTTCTACTTTTTAAAGAAAAATACTGGGCACAAGAAAGTTCTGGGAAATAAATAGAGATGGTGTAAACATATGCCTCACACAACTATACTGGAATGTATCAAAGGCCAAAGCATGGTATGTCCAATATTTTACTTTTTCAGCTACAATTCTCAGGATGACTTGCTGGGGTATTCAGAGTTCAAAAAAAAAATCTTTCCCAGATTCCACTATTTGGAGTCAAAAATGGCCATTTCCCCAACTCCACCATCATAACATCTTGTTAAAGGATTTGGGGAATTGTTGGATGGAGTTTCCCCAGTGCGGTCAATAGGCTTTTAGTCTAACTTCATGTTCAAAACCATAATAATCCACCATCATCCACTACAGATCTGTCAGGGATTTGAAGGGTTAAAACACAGCACACAGGGAAATGCTTGATGTGTGTGTGTTTGGCCATGAGCATTCAGCAGAGTGGCAAGGCTGATCAGCACAGCTGAAGCTCATTGGCTCAAGGACACTTCAGTGTCCAAGTGCACGTAGCCATGGATGATGAAACATGTGTCTGGATTGCACAGGAGACACATGACATGGTTACACACCTGAACTCACTGGGTTTGGGAGACCACATGGTCTGGAGACTATATAAACCCAGGGGTTGCAAGGGATAGCTTGTGGGTTTGAAGTAGGAGTTGGATTGGTATGTTTTGGAGTTTTAGAGATCTGGTTTTGTATTATAGCACTGTTAATAAAGAGCACTTTGGGGACTTTTGTTTCTCTGGTGGTTTATCAGAAGAAGCTATAGCATCGGTTTGCTGTGTGTCCCCGGAGGTTCCTGCATTGCTGCAGTTCCTGGAAGACAATCCAGTTGCTGTCATCCCAATTGGACTTTGGAGCCACACTTCAGCTTCTGGAAATTGCCAGCTCTGTTACATGGGTCTGATTTAACCCCAGGACTCGTTTGAGTTGCTGACAGTGGTTGTTGGACCCCAGCAGTTGCACTGACAAGATCAGCCCTCAGACAGAAGAGTAACAGCAAAAGATTTCCCCAGAAAAATAGAATCACATGACTGATGCAAGTGTGAAAGTAAAGGGGAGGATGGAATTAAGGTCAATGATACTATAAGATGAAAGCAAAGATTCTTTTTATCATGCAAGATCATATTTACACATTAGCAAAAATCTCAAGGTTAGATCTAAGAGACCTCAATGTGCAATTAAGATTTCTTCTATGGTGTTTTATGGAAAGAAAGAGAAGGATATGTTCAATAAAACTGAACAAGAAGTAGCTTTAATCTTGGCTAATGTCTGAAAATTAGACTGCCAATTGGTTTTTGGGCAATGTACAAAGTGTTGGTTATTATCTTTAAAGCTCTACATGGTTTGAGTCCAGGTTGCCTATGGGATTTTCTCATCCCATATAATCCACCTCATACACTCAGGTCCTTTGGGGGACATTTACTCCAGTCAGCCAGGACTAGGTTGGCAACAGTCAGCCAGAGGACTTTTTCTTCAGCAGCTGCTAGACTGTGGAACATCCTGCCAGAAGATATTCAACAGCTCAATATGCTGTCTGAATTTAAAACAGCATTAAAGACAGTCTCTTCTGGCAGCCAATCCAGATGATTTTCAAATTGTGAAAGTTAAATTATGAATTTTTAAATATGAATTTATTGTTTTAATATGTTTTTATTTGTTCTTTTACATTGATGTTGTGTGTTTTAAACAGATGTTGCATAGTCAATCAATGGGAAGATGCAGGTAAAACAACAACAACAACAACAACAACAACAACAACATACACTTGGTGTAGTAATTTGAGTGCTGGACTAGGATTCTGGGAGGTCAGAGTTTGAATCCCTTCTCAGTCATGGAAACCCACTGTGTAACCATGGGCAAATCATTCTCTGTCAGCCTTAGAAAAGACAAAATCAAAAACTATATCTTAATATGTAACTCTCACCAAGACAACCCTATGATAAGGACACTATAGTCAGAGTCTACTTGAAGTCACAGTATCACAATAACAACAAATCTTGCTTAAGCAAATTTTAGAATTCTGTTCATTATTACACCCTTTCTCAATCTCCAGTGCACATCTGACAGCTTTTGGCAGTACAGATAAATTCTGACATGTGGAGCACAAACAGCTTACTCTATAGTTAATGGTGTGGAACATGTGGTCAGCTCTATTTAAAAATGCTGAAACAGTCTGCAAATTTGAAGAAAACCAGCATTAGTGAGCTGGGAAGACAGCTGTATTGCAGCTAAATCTGCACAAATCACAGTACAAATATTACCTAAGTATGACTACACCATCATTGAATCTTTGGAAGGTAAAAATATAAGAGCTGTGCTGGAACAGGTCACACATTGATGTGGTTTATACAGTGTCCAACCAGTTAATTATGGGATTACCACGAGCAAGGCATGAGTTGCAGTAGCCACATCCTACTTGAATTTACGTTTTAGAAACTGGGATGGAGAGATGTACTGGATGTAATATAAAATTATTATGCCATTAATAGCCTTATTCTCCATTGATTTGTTAAGTCTCCATTTAAAGCAGTCTAGGTTGGTGGGCACAGCAGCCTGGTGAAATAACTCATGGTGTCACCCACCACTATGGGTAAAGGTGCTATGGAAGATTCTGAGCCCTTCCCCAAAGCTCAAAATGGGCCAAATAAACTGGCTTCTTGCCACTGTGTGGCCATTCAAATGACACATGTCCCTGAAGTGGCCAGAAGCTACTCTGACACTGTGAACCAGTCCTTTGGACCAGATTTAAAAAGAGCCAGAATAATCTGGCTGCTGGTGACTGGCTTGGGACCATGGTGGCAGCCCACTTTGAAAGTGGGCCATACTATCTCTGCAGTCCCAGTGTAACTGCAGCCAGAGGAACCAAAGGTCACTCCTTGCTACTGTCTGCTTCACCCCTAAAATAGATTCATCATATTGGATAATGCCTTTAAAATTCAGACTAAAAGCTGGAGAAAATTCACTGCCCAACTGACATGCAAACTAGCAGCTGCCACTGGCTAGAGTTGGTGATTATATTTAAATGGAAGAAACATGCGCAAGGAGGAACATAACACAGAAAGCAGAATCATAGTCTTATCCCAGTGCATAGGTACTGTTTGCCCTAGCTGATTCATCTTTAGTGGCCTGCCCTATATATTGTTAAGTAATAGCAGAATTTACCCTTAACATATTATAAATTTTCATTTTTCCTGCTGTAGTTCATCTTTGCAGTACTAAGTAATTCAATCCTACCTTTTGTCCACAGTCTAGGAAAGGAAGGGAAAGGAAGAGCTTGATCTGAAGTCATTCCTTGCCCACTGCTCACAAATTAAATGTTAAAGGTAAATAAAATTTCCTGTTACAGCAATTTACATGCATGCATGCTGACTTTCTGGGCAGATAGCTATCTCATTTCCTATAAAATGAGGCCAAAATTGCACCTTCCAGTGAATATCCTCTATCATCTATGACATCTGATTTGGCATCATGTGAAATTAGAACAGAATGTCAAGAGCTATTTTGTTGATAGTTGTGGAAGAGATTAAGAAGTGCATCTAGCAGCTCTCACATGAAAATGTCAATCCCGAATAATATGCCTATGCCAGGCTGTTGAACTGATATTGTGCATGGCCTCAAGGGAGGAAAAAGAACAACAACTAATGGCTATGGAAATGAATTCCTAGCATTAAAACAGATGATCATCTGTTTCAAGCACAGATAATGCTTTTCTGATGCTAAAAGCATCTGGTGATCATCAGTATAAAGAAATGGTCTTCTATAGGTTTTAAGGGAGAAGGCAGGGGTTGCATATCAGGAGGAATCACTTTGGAAGGTTGAGTCAGCTCATACCACAAGTGTTCATGGTGATGTACAGGATTGTTTTCTTTGCTCTTTTAACCGTTGGCACGGAAAGAAGACAGTTGTAGAACCTCAGGGCCTTCAGAAATAAAAGGTGGGTACAAGGTAGGTGTGAAAGAACATTACAGTCCTAGAGCTAAGTGTGGGGAAATGGAAGACAAACTGAAGAAAATTTGGGGTACTTTGTGATCCTCAGCCCTGTGGAAAGGCTCTAGTGATTAAGAATTGTGGTACCATCCTAAAAGTGGAAATGACTTGGTTGGGTTAGAAACAAGTGGGACTTGCTGAGCAAATAAGAGGTACTACAACTTATTTCCCATTGGGGGAAAACAACAGTTCTCATTGTACTTATCTACTCATTTGCTCTTTCTGAACAAATAATTCTAAGATAGCCAAACAGAACACTAAAGAAACACTGAGTCAACACAGACTCAGATGGCTGTGTTGAAACAGAATTTCAGTTTCACTAAAATTTGTAGCACAATTAAGATTCCTATGAATAACAATCAGGAAGTAAAACAAGCTTAGGTAAATGCACAATTTAATTCACCGCTGGGTTCTTAGTTCTAGAAAAAGTTATCATGTTCAACACTCTGAACATAATACAAAGAAGGGTAATGAACATGTAGTTTTCCAGAAGCTCTTGGACCACAGCTCCCACAGCCGATGGCAGCGCTGCCAATGGTGAAAGCTAATATTATATACCTTCCAACAGTCATAGATCAAACTGGGAAATCCATGTCTAGTATTTTGCATTAATGTTTTCTCAGTTTTTCTTTAAGATTTTCCATCTATTCCCCCCACCCAAGCAGCAGATGCAAAGTGAGATAGTTGGCCTTGAATCCCATTGTGGAGAAAGGTGGGATATAAATCCTGGAAATAAAAAATAAATAAAAGTGGCTTTATAGACAACTTCAAAAGCTGTTACAACAGTTAAATACTTTGCATTCAGTTGCCTCCTGCAGGCACCAAGAGAGAAGGGTGAAGTCTTGCCCCTTTAGGAAATGCAAAAAAATTACCATCACCCAAGCTTTGGAATGAGCATGTACGACAATTACTTCTCTTAGTAAACCAAAGAATAAACACAACAACCTACTAAAATAGGTTTCCCTTGGAAAATTCCTCTTTGAATTACTACATTCCCAGAACAGTACACTAAACTATCAGATCCAGCATGGTGTAGTGGTTTGAGCATAGGACTATGACTGGAGAACATGGTTCAAATCCTGGCTTGGCCATGTAAACCTTGGGCAAGTCACACACAGCCTCAGAGGATGGCAATGGCAAACCCCTCTGAAGAAAATTGTCAAGAAACCCCATGTTAGGTTCACCTTAGGGTTGCTATAAGTCAGAAATTACTTTAAGACACATGCTGACGACAACAACAATCATAGACACACAGATTTTCCCCTTTAATTGATTTTAGATTCCTCTTCCATCTCTAATTTCCCTAACAGAGTGTCAGTATTACATAGATGTATACCTGGATTTTTTTCTCTTCCTTTAAGCTTCAAGTAATTTAAAGCTTATTTTTACTGTTATGACAGATGTGTTTTCCCAATTACAGTCGGCCCTTCTTATATATGGATTCTTTAATACACAGATTCAAGCATCCACGGTTTGAAAATATTCAAAAAAGTATAAATTTCAAATATCAAACCTTGATTTTCCATTTTTTATAAGAGACACCATTTTGTTATGTCATTATATTTAATGGGACTTGAACATCCATGGATTTTGTTATCCACAGGGGATCTTGGAAGCAAACCCCAGCATACACCAAGAGTCCACTGTATATCTTTCTTAACTCATTTCGTTCTATTTATCTCCTGGAGCTAAAGATATGATGCATTATTTTTTCTCCACACACTCACTAGATGTATTCTCTTATCCCAACCCTAGTGGCAACAACATATTGGCTATGTTTTCCACATGATTTTCAAGCCTCATTAGAAACATCTCCAATTTCTAGTCTTCTTTCTCCTTTTGCTTGAGGATGGTCACATGTAAAAGAAGATGCACATTTAATAGTAGATTAGAATAGAAACATTTCAACAGAATGAGCTTATCTCAAAATTACTCCAGAAGTGTTACTGGGGAGGAGGATGAGAGCACTGCCCCCCCCCTAAGAATTATGCCCTCAAAATGACATTTTTCTTTGGTCCCTAAATTTTCAGCATTGCAGTAACTTACCAGTTGAGCACCTATGCAATTTAGGCATCCAAGCAAAGCTACCAAGAGTATGAGACCACAGCAAATATAATAGTTCCAAGAAAGGACAATTTTCAGTGCCTCACTCTATGCAATACTATATATTTTGCTCCTACCCATAGCTACAATTCTGTCTGGCACACTGATTAAAAGGTGCATGGTTTCTACCCTCTTTTGCATCCGAGTCTTCAACCAAACATAACCTTATCTCTAAAAGGCTTTACAGGTGGTAAAATGTCCAGAAGTCATTTGAAAAGGTAATAGCAGGAATAACATCCATCCAGCACAATACAATTCCCTACAAGGAATGCCTAGAGGCTAATCTTGCTGAAGAGATTTCCCTGTCAATGATCTGGCTTATACAGAGCATATTTAGTAGAATGACTGACAAAGGAGAATGTAAAAGGAGAGCAAGGAAAAAGAACAGAAAGTGGAGGAGGACAACATGAAAAGAGAGAATATGAACTGCAATTTTTAAATTGCCTTGGCAAAGCAAATTTTATTAAATAAAAACAGATGCGTTTGGTAACACTTTCTAC
The DNA here is from genome assembly GCF_019175285.1 of Sceloporus undulatus. Taxonomy (NCBI): domain Eukaryota; kingdom Metazoa; phylum Chordata; class Lepidosauria; order Squamata; family Phrynosomatidae; genus Sceloporus; species Sceloporus undulatus. Next base: position 275,621,188 of record NC_056523.1, read on the forward strand.
ATTCTAATGGCACCCGAGATAACTGGGCTGAATAAAAATAACCTAATCTCAGGCGTTTATCAGGCGGGGTCTCTGCAGCTCAGATCCGGGGCTTCTGCAGATCGGGCGATTCGCATTCACGTGATAACAAGAATGTATTTTCATACCTGGTTGCTGTTCTGTTGCCCTTCCGAACTGACGGGGAATTGAATCAAAGGAAGTCACGTGATGTGGATTCAGGCAAAGTGGAGTGAATGCAAATTGTATTTCCACACCAGTGCATACCATGGGGGATTCAACCATTTGAATTGGGACCCTTGCACATGCTCAGTGGGGCCCTGAAGGCATCCTGAATCTTTGCACTTCCAGGGCTAAGAAGGGAGCGTGGCCCCACTTTCATGCGAATGCTAGCCTCTCCAGAATGACAGCTCCCCCTTTTTTCTTCCTCCCTTCTAGTTTCCCATCCCTGGCAGCCAAATTCAAAGGGTCCTCCGTGTCAGAGCCCCGATCCAATTCATCCACATCTACATCTATCCCAGTGGTCCCCAAACTGTGCCCTTTAAAAGATCCTGGACTTCAGCTCCCAGAAGCCTCAGTCATGTTGGCCAATAGCCTGGGATTCTGGGAGCTGAAGTCCAAAAGCCCTTAAATAGCTATATCTATATCTATATATATCTACATCCATCCTCCTGTCATTCAGTTGCCTTCTCTCAGGTTGCATCCACACTGGGGAGATAATCCAGTTTAACTCCAGTTTAACTGTCCTGGCTCAGTGCTATGGAATTCTGGGAACTGTAGTGTCCAAAGACATTGAGCCTTCTCTGCCAGAGAGCTCTGGTGCCTCAGCAAACTAATAACCTAAATTATTATTATTATTATTATTATTATTATTATTATTTTAAAATAATAAAGTATTGTTATTATTTTTAAATAAATTATTATTGTTGTTGTTATTATTATGGGAGTTGGAGTTTGTTGTGGGGTCCTTGGCTGGAGGCTATGGACTTCTGGGAGTTCCATCTCTCCCTCCATCCTCATGTTTCATTTCCTTCACATCTATTTCAAAAACATTAGTATACATCCTTAGGATAGATGTACATGTGGATGAAATGGATGGGGCTCTGACATGGAGGATCCCTTTGAATTTGGCTGCCAGGGATATATGTGTGTGTGTGTGTGTGAGAGAGAGAGAGAGAGAGAGGCAGGGAGGGAGGGAGGAAGAAAGTGCTCCCTGGCCAGGCTGCTCTGCAAGAGAGAGAGCTCCAATGGAGCCCTAGTTGCCCTGAAAGCGAAAAGAGCCACCGGAAGAAAATGGGGCAAATTGCAGCAGGGCATCATGGGAGATTTGCAACCTTGGGGATCTTGTGATGGTGTTCAGGAGCACAAGCAAACTGGGATTCCACACCAGACCAATTTGTAGTGAGATCAAACAGAGCCCCAATATGATTCACGTCAATTCCCTTATTTAGCGCACTCGCCAAAACGCGCCAAAATGAAGAGCCAGTAAGGATTCAGTTCGCAAGTCCCGCGGAAGGGGCTCACATTTAAAGCTACCAGGTATGAAAATACATTCTCATTATCACGTGAATGCGAATCGCCCAATCTGCAGAAGCTCCAGATCTGAGCTGCAAAGACTCCGTCTGATAAACGCCTCAGTGTCACCATCCCCACAGCAAAGAAATAAAAGACACTGTTAGCACAACCAGAATTACCCAGATATCATCACCTCCACATGTATATTGGTCTTCTTCTTCTCCCCAACTATGTTTCCTGACACACTGTCCAGAATGCAGCTAATACCTTTAAACTTTGACCTGATGGTAGGTAGGATTTAAAATGTAAATCCTGAACATGATCTTACATCATTTCAGGCTGTCTTTTAGATAAGAAATTACAAGATACCTCTTCCAGTCTGCTTTTAGTCTGAGCAAGGCTAAATTTTAGAAGTGTAAAATATGTGGATACCTAAAATCTCTAGTGATTCCTTCCCCTCCAAAAAAAAAAAAAAAAAAATCACCCAAATACCCTGCATCCACCATTAATGGCACAGTCCCTAACGACTGGAGCGTGGCTTTGGTGTGGCTTCTGGACTCTTAGGACACATGCATCATTGAAACACCATACCTCCACTGTGACTCGAAGCAGCTTTATTTGGGCTGTCTGTAACAGGCCTGTGTGACCTTGGACAACTCACACTCTCTCATCCTCAAGGAAGGCAATGACACCTCATTTCAAGAAACCCCATGATAGATTTGCCTTAGGGTCTTTGGAAATTGGAAACTACATGAAGGTGCACAACAGCAATGAAGAAATTGTAAGAGTGATCATATTTTTAAAGGTAGCAATTCAGTAGTTACTATTTGCATAGCTCTCTAAATGTTTAGGCATGGCCTGTATCATGTCATTTCCTTTTTGTTGGTCAGGGCCACACACCCTCTTTTCCAGTTAGTTTATAGAATTCAAAATTATAGTTATGTCAGTTTGGAAAATCAGTATGCAAAGAGATCTAGACTAAGTCTAGCATCTCTAGACTGTGCCTGCAAAAGATCGTGCTATGAACTTCTCTCTTTCAGTTAGTCTCAAAGGTGCTACAGGTTTAGTTTGTAACTGGTTTACAGTTAGTCTGGTTTGTTAGACTATAGTTAGTCAGGTTTGTTCATTCTCCATTTCTGTAGTTTATAATTCTCTATCTCAGCTCCATGTTTGAAGAGCACATTACAGAACCTCTCATTGTGGGATGTTATGGAACATTTAATATTTGTAAAAAAAAAAAAAAATCGAGGTGGGATGGCACCACCTGGACACATGCCAGGTCGAAGCCCTGCTCAGCCAGCACTTTCTGAAAGTTGGGGAGTTTCTGACTTAAAAAACTGGCCAGCTGAGAGAGGCTTCAACACAGGATGCATCCGGGTGGCAGCAACCCATCTCGATCAGTGGCGATTTAGTTATGATAACATCTGGGGGAATCCCAGGTCCAGAACTGAAGCTGGGAGAGGTAAGATGGTTTATTTGCCCAAGTGATAAGCTCCATTGTTTGACACCACTTTAACCACCATGGCTCAGTGTTATGAAAATCTGGGATTAGTAGTTTTGTGAAATATTTAGCCTTCTCTGTCAGAGCAGTCTGGTACCACAACTAACTACAAAACCAGAATTCCATAGACTGGAGCCATGACAGTTAAAAGTGGTGTCAAACTGATTTAATTTTGCAGTGTGTCATAGAGGTTTATCACACGAAGGTCTATGTGCCCCCTATGTGCCCCCAATCTGAAATAGGTCAAAATGCTGGCATTCCAGAAAAACAAATCTGATTGGGGATGGTTATCATGCACAAGCACAACAAGAATCAAAGTGACCAGTACAGAGGGCTCAATTCATATTTTGTTATCAAATTGGGGAGGACAAATCCCCATTGCCACCTTGCCAAATACCCTTTTTGTGCATGTGCATGCTCCAGCTGTCATTTTTCCAAGGCTGAGAGAGTATGACTGTGTGCGGTGGCCGTGAAAGGGTGAGCCAGGCAATGTGCGCAGCAGTAGGTCAGCACCGGCTGCATGGGGCTTGGGGGTCCCTTGGCCGGAGAAGGAGGAGGAGGAGGAGGGAGGCGGGGGATGGATTCCTCCGGCTTGGCCACTTGGCCATTCCTCCAGGGGTCTCTTTCTGGCTCCTCTCTTCCTCTCCCTCCTCCTCCTCCTGGGGCTTGCCAGTTCAGCGGAGCCAGGGCTAGCCCCTGGAGGAGGAAAAAGGTGGTGATGAGGGAGGGGGAGGGAGGGAAGAGAAGAGAGGAGCAATAAAGAGATCCCCAGAGGAATGGGTAAGCAGCCATGCCAGAGGAATCCATCCCCCAGCCGCCCTCCTCTGCTTGCTTTCCTGGATTCTGGGAACACCCTCTCAGCCGAGAAGGAGGAGGCAGGGGCAGATGCCGGAAGCTGGGGCGCATGCGCACTAGCTGCCTGGGGCTCAGGGGACCCTTGGCCAGAAGAGGAGGAGGATGGAGGAGGAGGCGGCCCCAGGAGAGACAATGCAAGACCCAGACCCAGACCCAATCTTGGGCAGAAAGAGGGGAGGGGAGAGGAGTGAGTGGCTGAGGTTGGGTGGCCGGGAGGCTCTTGCCGGCACTGGGCACTGGAGAGGTCTGGAAAGGGCTGGTGATGGTGCCGCTGGAGGGAGAGGACGGAGGAGGAAGAAGAGGAGGAGGAGGCTTGGGAGGAACATGGAATCATGGGAATCTAAGGGAATCCATGGCCAATCAAGAAACGCATTCCACACCTACCAAATGCATATTTACTTTAAATATGCAATCTAACAGGCTTTTAAAATTCAGTAATTCAGTGAATTTAGCCATTTCCAAGATTACTCGCCATTGTGTTCGGATAGGGCCTGGATTCCATTCAATGCCATATGAAAACCAATACTCACATTAGGTCCTGGAACCTAATCCCATTGGATATCAAGAGCCCATTGTACTGATGTTATCTGTATTTATAATCAGCAGGCACTATGCCCCCCAAAACTGTAGCACACAATTTGTCTAAATAGAAGTAATACTTTTAACCCTAATAGTCTATTACTCAGTGTGCAATCACTTTTAATTTTAATCCTTTTTTAAAAAAGAGTCAGTTTGCAGGGCCTGATATTGGCAACATATAATGCTAGTTTATAACTAGCATATTCATGTAGTTATGGGAGACGCCAGTTAACCTGAGATCTGTTGGGAAACTAAGAGAGTGTACAGACCAGCACTTTATGCTGACCTGCACCTGAAGTAGGGCTGCGGTAGGGCTGAGCATTCACTCAGAGCCCTAATTTTGACACCCGACCACCATCATAGCATGTGCCATCCAGATGGTGCATGCCATGATAACGTCCTTTGTGCACAGTGCCCAAACAGCACTGTGCACAGAGTGTCATAATGCTATGCTGGGGCTCTTATGGCTCCCCTTCTACAGCACAAATCACAGCTGCATTTCATGGCTCCTTTTTACACTAGGTTGGGGGAGTGGCATGTGGTTGCTGCATCCCCAACCCCGTGCTTCCAGGGGCAGTATAGAGACTCCCCTTACTGGGGCTGTCTGTACAGCCCCTAAGGTACCATACACACTGCAGCAATAATCCAGTTTGGGACTCCTTTAACTACCCTAGCTCAGTGCTAAGGAATTTTGGCAACTGTAGCCTTATGAGACATTTAGCCTTCTCTGTTAGAGAGGCTGTCAAATAAATTTCTGATCTGACTTGCTAATGATTTCCTATTTTAAAAGGCAGAGGAAAGAAAAAGAGGATCAATAATCCTCGACTTGTTCCTAACCAATATGGAGAATCACTGGAATCAAAGTAGATGGTACTTTAGGAAGAAGACTATGTAATGCTAGAATTTGTATGAGGAAAGCTTGAAGAAGCTGAACATGTTCAGCTTGGTGAAGAGAAAACTGAGGAGTAATATGATTCACTCATTAAATACCTCAAGAGCTGTCACATGATGCAGGTTTGTTCTCTAATGGTTTTAAGTTACACTAGAGCAGATTTTGATTGAACATTAGAAGGCACTTCTTAACAGTAAAAACAGTTCAACAATTGAACCAATTACCTAGAGATATGATGGGGTCTCTTTCTTTGGAAGTCCTCAAAAAGACAGCTATGTGGTGGGAATGCTCTAGCTAGATTTCCTTCACTGAGCAGGGGGATGAACCCAATGGCCTATTGGAACCATTCCAATTCGCATGATTCTGTGTTTTAGTAACTGGAGCAATGTGTTCAAGAAAATAGTACAGTTTAGCCTATCTGCATGAATATACATACATTTGGGGGGAAATAAAAAACCATAAGGACTACAGTACTATAATTTCATTTTGTTTTTTAAAGTAACAAACAGATATATGCTGGATATATTTGGCAAAGTTAATTGGGGATTCTGCGAACTGTACTCCAAAAAATAACTTTTCCAGGCTTTGCTCACTGTAATGTGATCACATTTTCCACTGTGTAGTGAAATTGTTGACTTGTTAACTTGTTGGCCATACCAAGTCTTCAAGTTGGGGAAAGTAATAAATATAGTACACACATTACATTTGGGTTTAACTAGATTGGCAAATTGAGCTGCCAGCATAACAGACACCATGGCATGACAGAGCCAGTATGTTTTCAAAATAAACTGAGGCAGGAATAAACAGCAAATTAAAATGTTGGCTAAGAGAAGCTGCTTGATCATCCTAACCTAAGTAACAATAGGAGGCTTAGGGAGGGGAAGACTCTCTAAAGCAATATTTACCTTGCTATAGTTTTGACTGTTCCATCTTTTATCAATTATAGGAACAGAATCTTTACTACTTCATACAGCTTTTTTATATTTCCATTTGTCATGTCAATTTCACAAACCTTTCATTATCAGGTACAGAGAGGGGGAAATAACTTTAGTACGAACACAAGCTACCCACATACAAATTGTACCTATACAGAAAACAAAGTTATTTCTTTCCCTTGCAATCTTCTCCTCATTTTAGCACATTGGTTATATACAATTACAGCAAAAACCTTCTGTCCAATTTTTCTAGCTCTTGTTCGGCCTTTGATTACTTGTGCTTATTATTCATCCCATGTTACAGCTACAATCAAGAGTAAATTTTTAAAAAATCAATAGCAACTAATCCCACAAATGATGGAACAGTATCTTCTACCACAGTACTACTCAAAGTAGCTGTCTGTGGATAGGTGCTGGTCCTTGAGACATTGGCTGCTGGCCTCTAGCAAGTTTACGGGAACAAAATAATAATAATAAATAATAATAAATGTATTTGTATTTTCCCGTCTCTCCCAGATGGATTGAAGCGGGATTACAGTCGAGCAACAACAACAGTATACAAGAATAAAGCATATAATATTCATCGTTAAAAACTGTTTAAAAACAATACATCATCCTAAGTAGAAGAGTGGGGTGAAGTCCTTACAAGAAATTGGGTGGGTAGGCTTGCCAGAAGAGATCCATCTTAACTGCCCTCTTGAAAGCTTCCAAGGAGGTAATAAGACAGATCTCTTCCGGAAGGTTATTCCATAGTTTAGAAGCCAAAGAAGTAAAAGTTCTTTGTGAGGTTGAAACCAATCTAGTTGGATGCACCTTCAACAGATTTTTCCCAGAAGTTCTAAGAGTGCGAGGAGGATTATATAGGAAGAGGCGTTCCTTTAAGTAACTCGGGCCTGAGTCATATAGGGCTTTATAGGTAATAACCTACACCCTGTATTGGGCTTGGAAGCTGATGGGTAGCCAATGACGATCTTTCAAAATAGGTGTTATATGGTCAAATTTCGAAGAACCAGTGACCAATCTGGCTGCCGCATTTTGTACCTATTGAAGCTTCCGAACTTGGTGCAAGGGTAGCCCCATGTACAGCGCATTACAGAAATCAAGATGAGAGATTACCAATGCATGTACCACTGCTTCAAAGTCCCCTCAGTCCAGGTAGAGACGCAGTTGGGGTATCAACCGGAGTTGGTACCAAGCACTCCTGACTATCGCATCTACTTGAGATGACAATTGTAGCGAAGAGTCCAGGAGTACTCCCAAACTGCAAACTTTATCCTTTAGGGGAAGTGTGACCTCGTCCAGGACAAGGTGAGTAATTTTCTTCCCAGGACCTGAGGGACCTATTGCTAGTACCTCCATTTTCTCTGGATTCAACCTGAGTTTGTTTTCCCACATCCAGCCCATTACTGACTTTAGGCAGGCTTCCAGAAGAGAGATGCCATCTCTAGTCACTGCATCAGTCGGAGGCATAGAGAAATGAATCTGGGTGTCATCAGCGTACTGATAACACCGCGCCCCATGTCTCCGAATGATCTCTCCCAGCGGCTTCACGTAAATATTAAATAGCATGGGGGATAGAATGGTGCCCTGAGGGATGCCTGATGTCAGCTCTCTCTTAGAGGAGCAGCTATCCCTCAGCCTCACTATCTGGAATCTGTCCGAGAGGTAGAAGTGGAGCCACTGGAGCGCAGTGCCCCCAATACCTCACTCCCTCAGGCGTTCCAGAAGGATACCATGGTCAATGGTATTGAAAGCCACTGAAATGTCCAAGAGCACCAGCAGGGTCACACTTCCCCTGTCGATAACCAGACGGAGATCACTGACTAAGGCGACCATGGCCGTCTCAACTCCGTATCCTACTCTCAAGCCAGTTTGAAATGGGTCCAGATAATTGGCTTCATCCAAGACAGCCTGGAGCTGGAAGGCGACTGCCCTCTCGATCAGTTTGCCCAAGAATGGTAAAAGGGAGACCGGTCTGTAGTTGTTTCTCATCAGGGAATCTAGGGAGGGTTTCTTTGAAAGCAGTTTTACTATTGCTTGTTTCAATTTAGATGGAAATATTCCCTCCCAAAAGAATGCATTTATTATAAACTGTAATGATGTTATTATTGCCTCCCCTCCCTGGGCAATCAACCATGATGGGCAAAGATCGAGGGGGCACATTGTCTTCCTTACACTTCCAAGGAGCTTGTCCACTTCATCAGTATTTACAAACTCAAGGTGATCCAGTTTAATACAGTCCACAGAGTCACTGGATACCTCCCTTATAGTTTCTGTTATAATGCCGGCATCAAGATCAGCCATTATCCGAGAGACTTTGTCTGTGAAAAAGTTGTTAAAAGCATCACAGCAGGCTTTAGTTGGTGTCAATAAAGGGTTCAAGGTGGGAGACAACTGGGTTAACTCTTTAACCACCTTGAACAGCTCTGCTGGATGAGACTTTGCAGACGCAATACATGCAGCATAGAACAAATTCGTTACTGCATCTATTGCCACTCCATAAGAATCCAATAAGTTCTTATGGAGTGTCTTGTCGTATAAGCACTGATGTCTCCGCCAGCAGCGTTCTAGTTGTTATGCAGCCCACTTCATTTGGCGATCTTCTGTATAAAAAGGTTTTTTATTTGAAGTGGGCTGAAAAGGACACTCAGGAGTGATAGTGTCTATAGCCCTGGTAAGGCTGTTATTCCAGGTATCAACCAGGGCTTCCACAGAATCGCCATCATTCCCAACCATAAAACCCTCTAGGACCTCTTGGAACCTTTTGGGTTCCATCAGCCTTTGAGGGCGGACCATTTTAATAGGTCCTCCACCCCCAAGGGGGATCTGGGTAGTAGCCTTCAGTTCCACCTTGACCAGGAAATGGTCCGTCCATGACAGAGCAGAGGTCTGAATCACCTCTGCCCACAGCTGTTCCTGATCCATACTAAAAACCACATTGAGTGTATTACCAGCACAATGTATTGGCCCTGAGACCAGTTGGGACAGGCCCATGGCTGTCATGGAAGTCATGAACTTCCAAGATTCACCTGTTAGATGTAATGAGCTTAGGCTTGCCATAATTGTCCACTAAAACCCGGGACAAAATGTAGGACAAAATCTAGATCAAACTGCAGGACGAAACTCAGCCCAAAATGTAGGACATTGAAGGTCCTCCATTTTTCTTAAATGTCCTACATTTTGGGCTGAGTTTTGTCCTGCAGTTTGATCTAGATTTTGTCCTACATTTTGTCCCAGGTTTTAGTGGACAATTATGGCAACCCTAAATGAGCTGGACCCGAAGGATGTTGAGGTCCCCGAGGACAAGAAGCCTGTGAGACTCCAACACCAGCTCCGAGACCAGCTGTGTCAGCTTGGCCAGGGAGTCTGTTAGGCAACGGAATGGACGGTAGACCAACAGAATCCCCAGACTGTCCCTAGCCTTCAGGGTCAGGTAAATGCGCTCGATGTGATTTGTTTTCTGGATAGTTCTCCTGTTCAGGGTGTAGATAGATTTATGGACCAAGGCTACATCTCCTCCTTGCCGACTTTCCCTCACTTGCTCCTTGACGGTATAGCCGGCTGGGAGGGCCTTAGCCCAGGTCACACTGCTGTCCTCTCCTAGCCAGGTTTCCATAAGGCAAGCCAGGTCAGCATTTTCATCCTCCAACAGATCGTAAATTACATGACATTTATTTCTAACCGACCTGGCATTGGCCTGTTACAGACTGCCAAAATAAAGCTGCTTCGGGTCTCTTTGGAGGTATGCTATTTAAATGATGCATGGGTCCTAAGAGTCCGGAAGTTGCGCCAAAGCCACACTCCATTCCTAAGCACTGGAGTGCAGCTTTGGTGCAGCTTTTGGATTCTTAGGATGCATGCATCATTTAAACAGCATACTTCCAAAGAGACCTGAAGCAGCTTTATTTTGGCAGTCTGTAACCAGCCATTGCAAAGGAGCAATGTGAGGGTATGTGGTATAGTTGGGTTGACCCTCAGCAGTTTCAGGATAACAGGGTGATGGAAGGCGAGATAGATTTTAAGCATCGATCCTGTCTTCCCTTATAGCTCATCTTCACCCTGTCAGCGCTATATCTACCATTGCCCCACACTGTTTCAATTGGCATGTTACAACTAGAATCTAACCTCTCGTGGTTCCATCCATCTGTAGTTACAACTTCCTCCCCTTCCCCCATTAAAGACTGTAACAGCAATGCTGTTAATATGTGGAAGGTTAAACTTAATAGTTGATCCCCAAACAAATTCCTGGTTCTCGATCGAACCATTTCAAGGAAATGACCCAACTAATAATCAATGCACAATAGTTGTTTAGCGGACTTCCTTCAGAATAAGCTGCTAGATGTCAATCAGTGTTCTGGAGATGATTAAACTGGGGGTATGCAGAGGGATGGGAGGGGCAGATATTCATCTCATTTCCCACCCACTGCTATTCAGCCATCTCTTCAATTTAACTAAAAATAACAGTGCAAATTAAGCTGTGCTGAGTAGATGGTCCGGCGTGGCGCTTGGAGGGCTCTGAGAGAAGTCTGGTGTGCTGGCTTATGAGGGTGCTGCTCTCACCAGCGTCCTTCTCCTCTCCTGTCTTCTCAGCTGTTGCTCAGCTGTGCTGAGTAGATGGTCTGGTGCTTGGGCTTGGAGGGCTCTGGGAAAAGTTCGGCAGGCCAGCTTATGAGGGCACTGCTCTCACCGGCGTCCTTCCCCTCTCCCAGCTCCTCGGTTGTTGCTCAGTTGCACTGAGTAGATGGTCCGGCACTGGCACTTGGGCTTGGAGGGCTCTGGGGGAAGTCTGACGGGCCGGCTTATGAGGGAGCCATTCTCACCAGCGTCCTTCCCCTCTCCCGGCTCCTCGGCTGTTGCTCAGTTGTGCTGAATAGATGGTCAGGCGCTTGGGCTTGGAGGGCTCTGGGAGAAGTCCAATGGGCTGGCTTATGAATGTGCCACTCCTTCTCCTTTCCTGGCTCTTCAGCTGTTGCTCAGCTCTGCTGAGTAGATGGTCCGGCACTGGTGCTTGGGCTTGGAGGGCTCATGCTTTAACTGCCGTGGCTCCAGTTTACAGAATCCTGAGATTTGTATACTTTGCTGTGGCACCAGAGCTCTTTGACAGAGAAGGCTCAAATATGGGTCACAAAACTACAATTCCCAGAACTCAACAGCATGGCAGCCGTGGCAGTTTAAAGTGCTGTCAGTTTAGATTGAAAAACTACACAGCTGGGGGAGAGCTATATCCTATCAGAACAAATATAGTGCAAGTCCCCTGCACATTGGAAATAAGAAATTCTTGTCCCTTACATCAAATATTCTGAGAAGTGTTGCTCTACCACTCATGAGGTAGTAGTCAAGCTGAAAGACACAGAGGCCTAAAACCTGTTGTGATTCCTGATTAGAATAGAGCCATTGGAACAACTGGATATAGATATATATTGGCACACCATTCAACTATTGAACAGGTCTATTCTCCTTGGAAGTAGCCAATATGATTCCACACATGGGGGAGGGGCTTGCACAGAAAACAGTATTTTATGAATATAAAAGTTTCCACACAGAAAATTCAACTCCACATGTAATTTTTTTCCAGAATAAGTCCCTAGGAAGCTGAAAAATTGGAGTATAGCCCAGAAAATGGGGGCACCAGGAGGTTGTGGAGTTAGTATGGGTCCAGGGACTGCACTAGACCCCACTCCTCTCCACAAGGACTCATACTAGGACTCATACACAATTCTCACTCCTGATTTAAATTATTAAAATCATCATATGAGGGACAGAGCTACATATGGAGGTTCTCTACATGATTAGGAATCCTGAAAAAAACAGGATCCCTGATGGTGTGGAGTAGCTACAACAGGATGCTCTCCTCTTCAGACTACTGTTCCCCTTACTTCTGACATGTTGACAAGGACTAAAGTGATGCTCCAATAGGAGCAGTAGTAAGCTTGGTAATATTGCGATATTACTGTCAATAAGGATGTACAATATGAATGTTTTGAAAGCAGGGACAAACCAACTGCACAATTAGCTGGATGGCTATCTGGCTATAACATTGTGGGTTTTGCTCTCCATCCTGTAGTGGAGTAACTTAGGGTTTTGTCTTGGCACTGGTGTTGTTTAATATCTTTATAAATAACTTAGAAGACAGAATAGAAGACATGCTTATTAATTTTGCAGATGACACCAAACTGGGGGATGGGGTAGCTAATACAGGATTTCCCCATGAATGATTTGTTGCTGGAGCATTCCTGGTTCTTCCTAGAATAAGTCCTCTTTAAGCGCAATGTTGTGGGGAAATCTTGGCCACGACCATGTGAATGTCCCAGGAAAATGCCTTTTTAAACCCCTGATTTCCTCCATGTGATAAAGTCCTAGTAACATACCACTTACTAATTATGCACTAACCTTTGCCCAACTGGTAATAAGCAATAAAAGTAAATTCTTTTTTTTTTTCAAAGTAATGCTAATGGTAATATATTAGCATTTTAAAACAATGTTCCAAGCCCTATAGCAGTCTATCTTGATAAGGCAGTTTCACACTGGTACTAGGGATTAACAGGTGTATGAATCAAGGTTTATAAAGCTACCTGGAAAGGCTTTAAAACACAGGCTCTCAGCAGTGTTTTCCCGCTAGCTCAAAAGAGAGTAAGGAAGAAGGTGCTTTGAGGGTTCGGATGTTCTTAAAGGAACAGTACACAGCTAATACACATGGCTGACAATTTTACCCACACTAGTGCTGTCCCTTCTGGAAACTAGACCAATATAAGCATGGATAGAAGCCACATGGCAGGTATCCACATGCCCATGGCCAAGCATGGGCTACCCATCCCACACAGACCAAGCCTTTGAATTCCAGGTTTTATGACTATTTGAAAAAATCAGGTAAAAGAAGTGCCAAGCTTTCTCATAGTACTGCAAATATTTATTTTCCTCAATGCAGCCTAAAGCAATAGATACTGAACAGCAGCAATTCTGGGCACTTGACTGAAGTCAGAATTTCAATGGGACTCACTGCGCTATTGATTCAGCCAAGCCAGGGAATCTTATACATTTCTTATCAGTACATGCCAGAGCCTGGTGTAGAATGAGGAGATTTGCCCTAGAAAAGAAAGGAGAGTATTGCTTCTTTATTATTTTTTGTATTTTTCTATTTTCTGTTCTCATATTTGTTCCAGCATTTTAACAAATGTATGCAGAAATATACATATAAATAAATGACCATTCAAATATAGATAAATACATTGAAAGTAAGGAGATATCCTGTTCATCGTTTCATGGAAACTGTTTTCTGTACAGCAAGTCACCTGTTTATACATGCACAATCAACTTCAACAAAAGAGTTGACGTTTTCATTTTTTTCAGGCATTGCATATTTGTCCTATTGGATTGGAAGCAAAAGAAATTGCAATAATTAGCTACTAGGGAACCTGGGATTTTTAAACTGAACTTACAATTTATTTTTAAATATTCAGAATGTACATCAGACAAGAGGTGAAACCTGCCACTGCAGTATAACTGCCTACCCAGTAGATAGTCAGTGAATGTATGGACTCCCAATCAGACATTTTAAATGGCCTTCTGTTCAAACCACCTGAGGATCACATAATAAATTAGATGCCATCAAGACTCTACACCTGAGTGATCTAGGTATGTGATACTTTGCAAATTGGAAGTAATCCTAGCTAATCAGGAAACACAGAGGAAACAGGGTTATGCTGCAGCATTAAGCAGCCAGTCAGGTTTGTCTATGTGCTGATGTTATCAAAAACAATAACAATTCAGGAAGCATTGTCCTCTCTGAATAGCTGAACACTTTTCAGCCTACTTAATGATTCTCATGATTCAACCTGAGATCTTTTGCATGCAAAATATGTGCTGCAGCACCAAGCTATGGCTCTTTCACACAGAAAATCTGTACATTATACTGTTTAATATAATTCTTGTGGTGTGTGTGTCTACCTGTCTATATAAAGGTATATTTTTTCTTCCCATTCAGATGGATTTTGCTGAGAAGCAAACCTAGATAAAAGGCAAAAGGAAAATAATATCCCTAGTTTGACAAGCTTGATTTTGTTCTTGATTACTCTGATTAGTTTTGATATAAATAAACAAGCACATGTCCACCACAGTTTCAACCTCACAAATACTCTAGCCAGCATGGCTAATGGATTTGTAAGGAAGAAAGCAAATTTCTCAACTGTTCTGTAGGTTTTTCAGGCTATGTGGCCATGTTCTGAAGATGCCAGCTACAGATGCTGGTGAAATGTCTTCCAGAAAATAAACTTTTCCACATAGCCCGAAAAATCCACAAAAAACTATGGATGCTGGCTGAGAAAGCCTTCGACTTCACTTTCGCAAGTGTGTTCTCTCTCTCTCTCTCTCTCTCTCACACACACACACACACACACACACACACACACACACACACTTGCTCACTTGCTTGCTAAAATGCTCATCAGGGTGTTCCCCTTTTCATTCAGTCCTATTGGTTGTGTTGAAGGAGTTTACATTCTGCCAGGGTGGGTGGCATGCACTCTTCAGATGTTTCTGGACTTCAACTTCCATGATCCCTTACCACTAACTATGTTGCCTAAGTCTACTGGAGGCTCATAAGCTGACTTCTTCTGATATAGGTAAACAAGACATCAATTTGAAGTAATACAGGCTGGGGGAACATTGTTGCTGTTGTTGTTGTTCACCTTCAAGTTGTTTTCTACGTATGTTGCCCGTAAGGAATTTTCTTGACAAGATTTGTTCAGAGGTGGTTGCCATTGCCTTCCTCTGACCTGAAACTGAGAGTATGTACATTCCCAAGGTCACCCAGTGAATTCCATGGCCAAGTGGGGAATCAGACCCTGGTCTCTAGAGTCATACTCCAACACTCAAACCACTACACCATGCTAGTTACATTATGATATACTATTTACACAAAAAAGGGTTGTTTTAATTTTGTGCCTGTCTACCTGAATTCTTCTGCTTAAATCCACCTAGCCTGCTCCAATATGAGATGTCCACTTAAGTTCTATAGGATCTGGGCAACAATGACTATGCATGTACCAAGAACATGGGATATAACTATTTCTTAGCACTGATGGGATGAGGAGGAGGAAGTCAAGATCCTTCAAACTAGTAAAGCATACAGTAGTAGAGGCTGTTCCTCCCATTGTATAGCATCCCTTGTGGGGCTGCCAGGCTCATCCACACCTTCCCAGTCACTAACTGGCTTTAGGGGTGCTGCTTGTTGTTCTTGTTTTTGTGTTCCTTCAAGTCATTTCCAACTTAAGGTGACACTAAGGTGAACCTATCATGGAGTGTGCTTGGCAGGTTTCTTCAAAGGAGAGTTGCCATTGCCATTCTCTGAGGCTGAGAAAGTTGATCTGCCCAAGGTCACACAGTTGGTTTCATGGCTCAGCAGGGATTTGAAACCTGGCCTCCACAGCCATAGTTCAGGACTCAAACCACTATGCCACTCTGGCTCTAGGGATGCACCTCAGTTCATTTCAGCTGCTCTTGAGCATTTTGATCCTGGTGTGAGACTGTTTTTTTTTCTTCCTCTGTGTTTAAGAGCATCTGGAAAAACACCAGGGACACTTCCACAACTGCTCAGTGGTCAGGGAGATAGAGCTACACCTGGCAACCCCTAATATGGTGGTATGTACCAAGGTCAGTGGAGAAGAAGACACTAGATACTTACATATGCAAGATCTGAAGAAATAAGCCCCATTACATCTGTGTTTGTCACCAGCATGATGCTGACCAACTTGTCCTTCAGAACAGTGCCCTGAACCACATTGCTGAACATATAGACCACTGTTTCATCAGAGCAGCCCTTGGCTTAAAGCTGTCCTCTCCCTGCCACACAAATGCGTACACACTCATGCATGTACACACACACACACACACGGAGAGAGAGAGAGAGAGAGAGCACTAAATACAGCAAAGCAAGCCATTTTTCACACCTAGATACTTCCCCTCCTACTCCTTTACAAATTAATCTTTAAATGTGACACCATAAACTTTGTGTAATGTACTAAGAAACTCCCTGACACTCCCTGTGAATTAATTCACTTGAGCTGCAACATATTTGGTTTATTGCTGTTATATTGATTGTTTGGCAGTGTGCGCTGCAAACAGCCTGCTTGGAATTGCAGTCTGCTAGGCAAATGGACTACAAGCAAGCAAAATGAAACATAAAATGAATTAGAAATAAAAACATCAGACTTAAAAGTGTATGACAAATGGGGCAGTGTAGAGTACTGCCTAGACTATGTTGGATTAGGCAAGCATTCAAATGCCCACATAACTATTACATTATTTGGGTGGCTTTCATGAAGACCTTATATTTGCCCTACTCAGAAGAGAAACAACCACCAGAAAGGGTAGTAAAGGCTGGTGAATTTAATGTCAGTGGTGTTGTGAACCTGCTCTAGATTTTGCTGTGGAATTAAAAGGAACTATTCTAGGTGCTGAACTCTATGCCTAATATAGATCCAGCACCTTGGAAACAGGGACGTAGCTAGGATTTTAGGAAAGGGGGGGGGGGGGCCCAGACTAAGTGCCACCATTATAATGGGGCTTGGGTGTGGCAGTGCAGCAGCACACACTATTCATTTTTCTAATGGAAGGGGGGGGTCCAGACCCCAAGGACCCCCCCCCCGGCTACATCCCTGTTGGAGAGCTTTTTTGAAAGAGAAAATAAAACTCAAACAAATCCAGATTTGAAGTAAAGTATAAGGCCCCATATCTGCAGGCAGATATTGTTAAGGAAAATGCAACATGGGATATACAGTAATAGAAATAAAACATGTATGTGAAAGTCACAATGACTAAGCAAGAGCAATTAAGAAGCTACACAGGTGAAAAAGCTAATGTAATTTAGATGTCTTGAAAGTCAAGGACAGAATTATAGAATGTACAATTGGAAACACCTGAGATTCATTAAGTGTACAAGGTGAAATGATAAAATTCTTAAGTATGGGTTGAACTATGTGAACCAATCAAAATGAATGTACACACCCACTGGGTGGAAACTGACTAGTGGGTGGTGATTAACAATGGCTATAATAATTGCAATGTTTGCCAATGTATTTTGTGGGTAGTTGTGAGTAGTTGGGAGATTGTGAGGGCATAGAGTATTTGTATATAGTAGAATAAAGTATATCTTTTATATAAGGACTTAATGAGTTGTCTGGTGTCTTGAGTGAAGATACAAGAGCCAGCAGAATCCTGGATAAGTTTGGAGACATCTCAGGAAGAAGAGTGAGAAGGCTTGGAGAGTTTGTCAGGGTCTTCAGCCTATTCTCAGAAACTCTGCTGCTTTGGAGAAAAGCATTAACCACTGATCAAAGCTGATCAGCTCCGCTGCATAACAAGGTGGAGAGTTAGAGCCAGAAGTGAAGAGCTACAACTCCTATCAGCCCTGACAGATATGTTGCCAGACTTGTCATGGAGAGTGAAAAATGTGTGGAATAGAGAACCCTACATTTTTGCCACAAGTTGACCACTGAGTTGCACTGGAGACCACCTTTTTCAAACATGGGGTAAGTGAAGCTATGAGTACCTGTCCCAGACACAGGGTCATGTTGTTGTTGTTCTTATGTAAGCAAAATACTTTCCAGCTTATGTCAAGTCATTTCCAACTTATGGCAGCCTATCTGTTTTTCTGGGGCTGAGAGGGTTTAACTCACCCAAGGTCACCCGGTGGGTTTCTATGGCCTAGTGGGGAGCTGAACTCTGTTATCCAGGATCCTAGTCTTATGCTCAAACCACTACATCATGGTGGCTCTCATACTACATATATGCTTAT
Source organism: Sceloporus undulatus (assembly GCF_019175285.1). Lineage (NCBI taxonomy): Eukaryota > Metazoa > Chordata > Lepidosauria > Squamata > Phrynosomatidae > Sceloporus > Sceloporus undulatus. The sequence continues at coordinate 275,639,253 of NC_056523.1, forward strand.
GTATCTCACTTACAAGATTAAAGGGAGAATAACACAGAACAGACTTTGCACATAACCTTGACATCCTTGGAAGTAGCAAGGGTTCAAATGTTATGAATACAGGGGAACATTCTTCCTTATTTAAAATAATTCTTCTGTGGATATGTATTCCAAGAGAACAGCTGCCATTTTCATTATATTGGATGACACTATTTTCACAATTGTCACATTTTCATTACAGTCTAATTTTATCTGTTAGAGAAGTTTTCAAGACAAGAGCTTATTGTGCTCTAAATCTGGTACAAATGATGTTTCAACATTCCCAGGTATCCTTTCATCCAGGTTTCTCTCTCTCTCTCTCTTGTTTATTTGTTTGTTTTGATGATGATGATGATGATGATATGCATATGTGAAGGTAAGAAGCATATACGTTCCACTCGCCACTTTCTGGGAATGAATAGCAGTTGTAAAGATGGAGTCACTTTTCCCTTCATGTTAGTGAATCATAAGTCTCTATGTTAAAATTGTTTTTTACACAGTATATACAAGTTAGCCTTCTTCAGCCTGGGTCATCCAGATATGCTTCAATACAATTCCTAGAATTTTTCAACCATCATAGTTGGCTGGTGGATTCTTAGAATTCCAGTCAAATTTATCTGAAGGGCGCCTGGTTGCAGAAAACTGATGTTATACCAAATGGTTTCTGAAATTATAGTAATTAATAATGAAACTTTACTGTTTTCAAAGGAAATCAAAAACCATAGGATATTGCCACCACTTTATTTATGCAACAGTGGGACATATGTACTTAAATAATATTGCAAGGCAGGGTCTGATGATGAGGACATACATGTACATTTGTATCACTTGATAACTGCACAGATCAGGAATCACAGAGCTTTCATATATGGAACTTCCAAAAATAGGCTTTTCTTATGTCACTTTCTAAGGTATTTCAAAGTGGTTCTTCACATTTGTAAAGGATTTCCAGTGAAGAAATCCCACCATTAACTGGTCAGAGCAACACAAGATGTGGTGGCCCCATTAAGCCCGCTTCACAGATGAAGGAATATCACATGTCAAAGCAGGGTGGCTCTTCTGCAACTCCTCAGCTCCTCACAGGACATCTACAACTTAATTATGGATGGCTATAGCAGAGATCTCACACATGTAGACTTTAGGGTGTGCGTTTTTTCCCTACAAACAGTGATACTTAATGGATTGATGCTGAAGACAAGGTCCTATGCAGTGTGTGAAGGGGACTAGTCATAGGTGTTTATTCACATGTATGCAACATTTATCTATATAAAATATGGGATTGCATTAAAAGAGTCAATTGGCCAAAAGAGTAAGAATATTTTTAGAAATAAATGAATGTGTCAGCATAAATAAAAGGGGTGCAAGGTGGAAGAGAGGCAAATTCTCCACTACCTTACCTCCCTCTAGCACAGGCTTTCTCACATACATTTTTCCTAGCCCAGTGTCACAGTCAGGCTGGAGGAGATGGAGGTTTGGGCAAATAATCATGAGAAACTGAAGAAGGATCAGTTTCATTCACTTATACAGGAAAGACAGACATGTGATAAAATCTGGTTGCCATTGACACTAGACTGAAATTTAAGAGAATAATATGACGTATGTTCATTCAGAAAGAAGTACTACTATGTTTAACCATATTTACTTCTAGTTAAGTATGCACAGAGTTGCAGCCATAGCCAACAAATTTAACAAGCAAATCAGCCTTCAGTGTTTCCATTTTGAAGACAAGAAATTTGAGACATGGTGCCCAATCAAGCATCTAATTGTCAAACTTCTATCAGTTGCAACAGAGCAACTCTGGCTAACAATATTTTTCCTACACTGTCCAGCTAGACATGTGGATTTCTGGATCACAGCCAAGAATTTTCTCTTTCTTTCTGATAGCTGTGAAACATTCAAACTGTGGGGTACAGTGTTCTCTCAGATGATATAGAAAGAAAAAGATCCTGTAACATGTTAACAGCCAGTCAGGCTTTATACAGAACGTTACAAAATACTCAGTGCTTTGTATATAAGGAAGCACAGTATAATTCTACAAGTGCCCTTTTCCCTTGCACAAACTGTAATATTTATCTCCAGGAGCCACTAAATTTGAACAGGTTTAAAGCAATAGAACAAATCTATGCCTAAGCAACAAAATGTGAGATTACAAAGACAAGCCAAATGTAGAAGTTATATTTTAAAAATGTAGTGTATCCTCTTCCAATTCCTAGAAGAGGTGCTCTTCCTGTTCAGGGATCCAGCCAGCCAGTAGTGCTTACAACAGAATATTCTATTCCACTCCCTCTTTCACTTTTCCAACTATCATTCAACTTATCATTGCTACTGAGTGTGCTTAGTTTTCACTGGCCTGTTTGATTTCTGTCATAATTATACCTTATTTTTTTGGAGGGGGGTTCATTTCTGGGCTGGGAAATGGTGATATACATTCAGCCCCTGTAATGCTTTGTGACAGAGGAGGATGCTTAGTGTGATGTTGGTGGTCAAACAAAATTTGGACCAGTGAGTAATGCTTCCTGGATTAGAAGGCACTTAGGGGATAAACTGCATGTGTCCAGAGACTCTGTTCCTACCGACTGTGGCCAGAAACATGGTGGACTAGTGTTATGTATGATTAGAACAGCAAGTTTGTTGTATGCACACAAATAGCAAAAATACTTAAATTATAACAAATGAGGACTGGCTGTTATAAATGTCTGATCTAACAGAGATGGATAAGCTGCTCTTATTGGGGAAAAACCTTTGACAATATTTTTGAATTACTGGGAGCCTCTGGTTGACTTTTTGCAGAAAAAAATGAAATGAAATGAAATGATACTTCTTGGGGGATAATATTCTTGTGAACTCAGCTAAAGGAAAGTAACTTAACATGTCTCTAATTCCCCCTGTTGTTGTTGTGTGCCTTCAGGTAATTTTTTACTTAGGGCACCCCAAAGGCAAACCTATCACAGGGTTTTCTTGACATCATTGGTTGGGGGGGGCTGCTTTTGCTCTTTCTGAAGCAGAGAGTTTAATTTTCTCAAGGTCATTGAGTGGATTTTCAAACAGGGATTCAAACCCTGGTCTCCAGAGTGATGGTCCAGTGCTTAACCACTACAGCATGCTGGTTCTCCCGCTCCTTGCTCTCCCCCAAATAGTCATGGAGAGGGGGGCTACTACATTGAAAATGGGGGGGGGGCTTAGTGTAAGATTTAGTCATTGTGCAATCAAGGTAGAATTATGACCTCCACAATGACCAAAAAAAAAAGGATTACGATGGCACAGTTTTGGTGTACATCATTGTAATACCCACCAATGTGTTACCTTTATAGATCTAGACCTCCCAAAAGTAATACAATAAATATAATAAATAATAAAATATTTATTTGTAGCCTGCCTTTCCCTGACGATCAAGGCAAGTAACAGCAAAATTCAAATACACTTATACAAAACATTCCCTCATTCCCTCAACCCTCCATCCCTCCCCCTTGCACATATAAAATAAACTAAGATGAAATTCTATAATAAACAATAACATTAAGATCATTAAAATAGCAATAACAATAGTGGTAAAGAAGTCTATTTGGATGGGTGGGTCATCCTAAACTATTTGGAGGCCAGTCTGGGAAGGTCTGCCAGAAGAGATCCGTTTTAATCCCTATTATTATTATTATTATTATTATTATTAACCTTTATTTATAAAGTGCTGTAAATTTACACAGCGCTGTACATACAATCTTTTAATTAGGCGATTCCCTGCTCTCAGGTTTACAATCTAAAAAGACACAACACAAAAGGAGAAGGGAGTGGTGGAGGGGAAGGGGATGAGGTCCAGCAGTTCTTCTCTACCTCCAAGGTCTGGACCAAAGCAGATGGACTGGAGGGAGGGCTTGGCTTCTTAATAGATGGGTAAACTTCTTCCAGGGAGGCCTGTTGGAGTTAGCCTGCCTCTCTAGTAGGATAATACATATAAAATACAAAGCAATACAAGAAATGATTCAATAAAACAGGCAACAAAAGAACAACAAATAGCAAGTGACAGTTAAGCAATGCCTGGGAAAGCTTCTCTGAACAGGATGGTCTTCAACTCCGTTTTGAAGCTGGTTAAAGAAGTAATGGCTCTTGCTCGCAGGGGAAGAAGGTTCCAGGAGTGAGGGGCAGCGAGTGAAAAGGGGCGAATCCGAGATGGGGCAGAGGAAATCCTGGGCTGGGACAGCAGACCTTGACTACCAGAACAGAGGGCCCTAGTCGGAAGGTGAGGAGAAATAAGGTCTGATAAGTAAGGAGGGGCCGGCCCATGGAGGGCTTTAAACGTCGACAGCAGGAGCTTGTACTGAATGCGGAAAGGGAGTGGGAGCCAGTGAAGGGATGCCAACACAGGAAAGATGTGGTCAGAGTGGTGGGCGGATGTGATAATGCGTGCAGCTGAATGCTGGACAGAGATTAAAGGACGAAGGTGACAAAGAGGAAGCCCAGTCAGGAGGACGTTACAGTAATCAAGTCGTGAGACCACTAGGGCATGGACCAGGATCTTGGCAGTAGAGGTGGAGAGATATGGTCGGATTTTGGCAATATTGTATAAGAAGAATTTACAAGCCTTGGCTGTGGTCTGGATCTGAGGGGTACACGACAGAGAAGAATCAAAGATAAAACCAAGACTGCGGGCTTGCTGGACTGGTTGAATAGAAATGTTGTCCACAGAGACAGAAAAGGAGTGTTGAAGGGTGGACTTAGGAGGAAAGACAAGAAGCTCTGTCTTGGACATGTTGAACTTCAAACGCCGATGGCGCATCCACTGCGAGACAGCCGTGAGACAAGACGAAACTTGCTCTTCAAGTCTTAGAGAAAGGTCAGGGGTGGAAAGATACAGCTGGGTGTCATCAGCATACAGATGGTAGAAAAACCAAAAGAGCTAATGAGTTTACCTAAGGACAGTGTGTAGAGAGAAAACAGAGGGGGACCCAGAACAGAGCCCTGAGGAACTCCAACAGATAAGGGAACAGAGGATGAAGTCTGACCACCTGTGACCACTGTAAAAGATCTGCCTGACAAATAAGATCTAAACCAGTCGAGAACAGAGTCTGAGAACCCAAGGTCAGAAAGTATATCAACTAGAAGGCAGTGATCAACGGTGTCAAAGGCTGCAGACAAATCAAGAAGGATGAGAACAGAGTAAAGGCCATTAGCCTTGGCCTGTAAAAGGTCATTCGAGATCTTAATGAGAGCTGTCTCTGTAGAATGCCTTGGGCGGAAACCAGACTGAAAGGGATCGAGGATGGAGTTTCTTCAAGAAACTCAAGACAGCGAGAATAAACAACCCGTTCCAAAATTTTAGAAAGAAAGGGAAGAAGAGAAATCGGGCGATAGCTAGACAGAGAGGAGGGGTCAAGAGAAGGTTTTTTCAGAATTGGGGAAATGAGAGCATGTTTGAAGTCCGACGGGAAGGAACCTATAGAGAGAGAGAGAGATTGAAGATATGGAGAAGAGAGGGCAGAAGAGAAGGAGCTATAGAAATTAGAAGACAAGTAGGAACTGGATTAAGAGGACAGGTTGCAGGTTTGCAAGAGTTCAGAAGTGTAGCGAGTTCATCCAAAAAAACAGAAGGAAACACAGAAAATTTTTTAGGCGAGGGTGAAAGAAGATTATGAGCAGAAGAAGAATCAAGAGGGACTATTTCAGAGCGAAAAGTGGTGATCTTTGAGATGAAGTAATTAGCAAAGTCATTGGGAGAGAATGATGAAGAGACAGGAGGAGAGGGAGGTTTAAGCAAAGTGTTGAAGGTGGAGAACAAACGCTGTGGGTGCCTCTCATTGGTAGAGATCAATGATTTGTAATAATTCTGTTTTGCCATAGAGAGATGCCTTTGTAAAGGCACCTAAAGATGTACAGTGGGCACGCCATACATGGCTTCCAGCATATGCTATAAGCCGTGCCGGAGACTTCTCCCATGCCCCGGAAGAAGCAATGGGGCGTGTGCCCAGTGCGCACCGTGGGAATGAGCCCCATTGTTTCCAATGGAGTTTGGGTTTATGTGGTTTTTCTCTTACATGGCAGGGTCCAGAACGGATCCCCCACCTAAGGGAAAGGCCAACTGTAATATGGCAAATCTCTTCTGGCAGGTCATTCCAAATTTTTGGAGCGGTGATTGAGAAGGTCCTCTGGGAAGTCGCCATCAGTCTACTTTTCTGTGACTGCAGTAAGTTCTTCCCAGAAGACCTGAGTGTGTGGGAAGGATTGTATGGGAGGAAGCGTTCCCGCAAATTAGCTCTGTTACCATTGTCAATGCAAAAACATGGCCATGTTAGTCTGGGAAATCAGTATGCAAAGGGAGATTATAGCACCTTTGAGGTTAACTGAAAGAAAGAAGCTGGTAGCATGAGCTGTTGTAGATTTGAGCTTACTTCCTCAAATGCATGCAGCCTTTACCCCAGGCCACTTTGACCCCTGGAAACTGAGTAGCAAACCCTGGCTGTTTAAATGGCCCCCTGCACTCCTTACTTTGCTGTGCTGTCAGTCCTACTCAAAAGCCCCATCACCACTTCTGACACAGAAACAGGGCGCCTGCCCACTTAGATGCAGCCAAGCACTCCATTTCCACATCAGATGTAGTGATGGGAAGGGGGATCTCAGTAGGAGTGACAGTGTGGCAAGGTAGGAGGGACAGGTGTGCAAAAACCCTGCACTGATCCAGGGACCAACCTGGGTGAGTACCCTTGGCCAGACTACCAGAGGCTCAGCTCATGCTATCCTGGCCTGTCTGCTCAGGCCCCGAGGGATAGTAATCTGCTAATTCCTTATATCAGTTTTGACTTCCCTTCCCTATATTGCTTCCCTTCCTCAACCCTAATTACTTACTATTCTCCTCATGGGTCAGTTTCTTGTGAACTGCTTCACAGTTTCTGGATTTTATTGTCATCAAATGAGCAACTGATGCCAGTTTATCTATTGGGGAGGGATCATCCTGTCACTTGGTCAAATAGGCATTGTGTAAAGGTAATGAAATAGCTAACCTGGGATAATTTCAGGGTGCCTAAACATACCCATGGTCTGTTAAACTTCATAGATAGGCAAAACAGTTTTGTAAAAAAAAATGCCCTTTGAAGACAAAAGTAGTGCCTCAGGGGTTTTACAAATCTAGCCTCCTTGAAGAAATTTGTTTGATGTTCTCTCCGCTCCACGTAAGTGTGAATAATTCCATGGCTTCTTGAGTACTGCCTTAAAGAAAGGGGCAATCTAAGGGCAGTCACCCTTGAGTTCTGAGGGTAACTCCTGCCGAGGTTAATGTCCCTGCCTGCTACTGTCATCTCATGGAACATAAAGAACTGAAGCTGTTTTATTCACTCATACCATGATGATCAGAAGTAGCAGCAATTAAGAGTGAGTTCTCCGTTGATTAGGGACAGTGGCTTCCCAAACAGACTAGTAAGATGTAAGATCCAGATAAGGGTGCTCAAGAATTTTGTTTTTCATTTTAAGGGACATGACCTAAATCATATTTCCTGAATCAATCAACAGCCAAAGCTTGGGAAAATTACTTTTGGGGCTACAGCTCCCAGAATCCCACCAGCCAAGATCTAATTGGAATGCACTTACCCTTTGGATTGCCAATTCCTGTGAATTTGGTAATGTAATATTTGGTTCAGAAATGCTTATAAACATGCATACTGAAATGTATTTCATATAAACATCTCTCTCTCTCTCTCTCTCTCTCTCCCTCCCTCTTTTTTTACTCTTAGTGTGTGTATACTGTGGGTGCATGCACTTTAAAAAGTATTCACAGACTAATGTAGAAAGAGAACAGAATGAACATATGATTGAGCATATGCTAAGCTGACATTTGCCAAAAATACACTGATCCAAGCTCCCAGAGAATGCCATGATTAAAACTGGTTTTCATCCCATAACTCGTAAGAGTCCAATTGGGGGAGAGGGGGAGGGGGTGTCACAAGGAATTCCATTTTCTGACTCCAGATATCATCCCAGAAAAATCACAGATTACACAGGCCAAAGCCTATGCCACTTGTTTTTGTTTGGTTTATTAATTCCTGGAGCTTTTGACCCTTTAAGAGGCCAAGAATGATCTAGGAGCTGTTAGTTTTGTTTTATTCTTTAGTTGTCATTAGGTGGCAATATTGGGGTCTTTGGTAGATAGGAAGAATTAGAAAAATGCTAATAATTGGTTCACCTTAAGGTCACCATAAGTCAGAAACAATTTGAACAACCACAACAACAAATAATACCTGATATTTCCTAAGATGTACAGAACATATTGAAACAGGTGTGATTTCCCCACCCCTATGAAAGTGGGATGTGGTGGCTTAGTGGTTAAGATACCAGTTCTGATTATTGGAAGATCAGAAGGTTGGCAGTTTGAGACCTGAGTGATGGGGTGAGCTTCTGTCACTAGTCCCAGCTTCTGCCAACCTAGCAGTTCGAAAGCATACAAATGCAAGTAGATAAATAGGTACCAATTCAATGGGAAGGTAACAGCATCTGATGCAGTCATGCTGGCCATGGCGGGGTACAGACCGCCACTTTGCGGCGGTCTGCCACCGCCGCCGGTAGGTCCTCGGGGGAGCCGGAGCCTTTAGACGGCGCGGCTCCCGCGCGGACCGAAAAAGCTCCAAAATGGAGCTTCTTTTTGAGTCGCGTTTGTGACGTAGCGAGGCGCCAGAGGCGCACTCGCTACGTCATAAAGGCTGCGACACGTACGGACGCTCAGCGTCCGATACGTAAAGATGGCGGCGCCCGTATGAACAGGGCGTCGCCATCTTGTACGTATTCAATACGTACTAGGGTTAGGGGGGTGCGGAAGCACCGCCCCTTCCTAACCCTAGTACGTATTGTATACGTACTATTTGGCAGTCTGTAACCCGCCCATGTTACCACCAGAGCAGTCCTCGGACAACACTGGCTCTTCAGCTTAGTAATGGAGATGAACACCATTCCCTACAGTCAGTTATGACTAGACATTCATGTTAGGGGATTACTTTTACTTTTATCTATCTCTTTAGACTGAAGGACTTTTGCCATTTGTCAGCTAATCTGTATCTATCAGAGGTCCTTCTTATCATCTTTTGGCCATCTGGTCATCCAGTTTGTGACCACAGTAAAATCTAGACAGAGTTAACATCAACACTCCACTTAAGCATTCTTAAGTCTTGGAATCTCAGGATATTTACATGAGAAAATGAGTGAGCTCTCTGGTAATCTTTTGGGCTATTTATTAGTTAGATACAAATACACACTTCCCTTAGGCAGACACATAAACATGTCATTGTCTGGACACATTATTTTCATTCATTACATTGCATGTAAAGCTTCATACATTCCTTGCATTAAAGTATATGGCATATAAGATGTTATATGTTCATGTTTGGAACCTTGAGACTGACTGCTTCCTGTGAGCAGGCTTCTCAAGAGTTCACACATAGATGTGTTAACTGTAATACATATAACTTAACCATTTATCCGCTAAGGAATGTACTATTTCATCTGTTGAGGAAGTATACATCTCTAAACAGACACCCAAGGGGTTAATATTTTGGGGTATTGGTATATTTTGCAGCTTCCATTATATATCTCTAAACATATATAACAGGCATCCATCACAATCATAAATATATTAATTTAGCCTAGCCTAGCTGAGAGCAAAGTTTTTTCACCTCTTGCCAGCATGTTTTGTTTCCATCAGCATGTCCGAGCAGTTATCAACTATGAATATGATTGCTATTTTCAATTGTGTTCTTCTACATTGGAAACTAGGGATCAGCCTTATTTCTGCTTCCTTTCAGCTTGTTTTATATCTTTTCTAGCTTAACTGCTGAAGATCTGGTCCAATCAAAATAAGAAATGCTTTGTGTACTCCTTTGATATAAACTTTGCTTTCCTCCAGCCATGTTCTTGGAGGTGACATACCACACCAGGTACACTGAACTTCCATCAGATTACATAAGCCATCTGACTGCATTAGTCTTTATGCTTTAATGTGGCATCTGCTTTGAGTTTATTATCAGTCAAGTCTTGCTGATGTTCTCATATCTTTGTTTATCATTGGGTTGGCTTCATGCCCAGAATCAGCACACACATTCTACCAAACAAAAAAGCTTTCTACTTTATATCATATGCTCTATAAACCTATTATTTACATTTTGGGGGCTTACATTTCACAATTTTTAGCCTAAACCAGCATACAGTGTGTATCAACGTCATTTGGAAAACAGAATTAGACTAAGAGGAACGAGGTGTAAAATTGGGGGAAGGAACTTCAGCAGTTTAAGATGTGCAAATGATACCATATTACTAGCAGAAAACAGCAAAGACTTGGAATAACTATTGAGAAACATCAAGGAAAAGTGCAATGTTACAGCTGAATTTTAAGAAAACAAAAATAATGACCACAGATGAATTCTGTAATTTTAAAATAGATGATACAGATATCAAAATAATTAAAGATTTTTTAAAAATCAAAATAGAGACTCTAGTTGAAAAATTGGGAGAACTGGGCCTTGGAAGGGCATTTATGACAGAACTAGATAAGAACCACAAGTTCAACCATATTGCCAATATTGCCATCCCATTTTCCTTTTTTGTCTTGTCTTAATTAGATTGTAAACTCGAGGGCAGGGACCTTTTGTTGTTCTTTTACTTGCAAATTCCATGTACAATGATGGTGCTATATAAATATAGGAGGAGGAGGGAGAGGAGAGGAGGACAGGAAGAAAATCACCTCATTTGAAATGGATCAGCTCACTGGATATGATGGACCATTAAAAACAATAACAAATAAATGGGTTCAAGAGCAAATCAAGCCTGAATTTTCCTAAACGACAATGTGACTGAACAGAGGCTATAATACTATGGGCATATATGAAATTACATGAATAATTATAAAACAAAATAATGCTTGATAGAGTTGAAGACAGCAGGGAAAGAGGAAGATCACACTATAGCTGAATGGATTCAGACTAGGTTACCACCACGCTGAGTTTGTTCAGGTTAACAACAGAACATCACTCATTGACAGGGTCTCCATAAGTTGAAGCTGACTTGATGGCAGTTAAAAACAACAAAAGATAAGGAATTGTTTTACTAAATTCACTTTCAAAATCTGAAATCTACAGCTAGTTAAGCTTGTTTGATCAAGCTACGGCATTGCACAGCAGTGGAAAATAATATTTATATCTGATAGAACTCAAAACTGAGTGAAAGTGAGCATGTTGCTGCTTTTACAGTAAGGCTTAACGATGAAAGAAATACTCCATGCATGGTGGATTTGTTTCTCATTCACTTGTTCTGATTCAGTTTTTGCTAGCATATGGTGTGTGGAGAATTGTAGTTTGGTGTCTTTTTTTCCCCTTCTAATTTTCTACAGCTGTTTTTTTTTCCTGTTTAGATTAGACTGACAGTATTATTATTATTTTTTGCCACTTTAGTTAAAGTAAATTAAACCCTACCAGAGCTAAATTGCACACATTTATTTATGATATTCTGATCACACCAAGGGAATGACAATGATCTGGCATATTGATATACTCAGCAGTAAAGTGAAATTGGGACATTTTTCAAAGTGACAGGCAGGCTTTGCTGAAAACAGTTTTATTTTGAATATTCTGTTTGGGATGTCTGACACTGCCATTTATGAGTAAACAAAAGCTCCATTAAGAAGAGAAAAGTTATCATCTAGCCAAATTGTAGTTGAATTTAATAGGTCTCCAGCAGGCATCCAGATAACAACTGGGTGACAAGCACCTGCTGAGCATAATACAGACAGTTATGCCTCTTGAAATGCAGAGGTGTATACACACTGTCAGTAGGAGGATTTTTAAATGGCTCATAAGCTCTCTGTCCTTAATGTCTAAGCAGTAAATTCTTGTACTAATTTGCTCTTCAGAGCCAGCTTCTGCTTTGAATAAGGTTACCAAATTAATTCTCTGGGCTTGATGTTCAAAATTCCTGATTAAAATATGCAATGCAATTGCATGCTTAATTTAAACCCTCAGTTTATTTCAAAAATGTATAATTCTACACTCATAAATGACTAGCAAAAGCCCCCAATGCCACTGTTCAGCTACAATTAACTAGAACTACTTGTGACAAAAATACCACTTCATGTAGAAACAGGCACAATTATCAGGCCTTTTTCCAGGCAATAACAGTATAGAAATATATTTCTGACAACTTCATTTGAATCACTCACATACACACACCCTGCCTATGAAGTACATGTCCTTAGTACCTCTCTATACAATTATAGTCTTGGACATTATTGTTAGTTGGAGAAATAAATACTTTTTTATGAGTCTTTTAAATTAATTTACTAGGGGTTTAATTTCACTGGGAGCATCAGCAAACATGGTTTGATTGCGAAAACACAAAGCGATTAAGTTGTAGCTATTTTATTGTTCTACAAGTCCCTTTAAAGTGGATGATAGCCTCCATCTGCTTTAAAAGTTCTACCAAACCTTTAGTGGGGGGAGGGTTCCCCCTCCAGCACCAAACTATCCATTATGATGAGCTGTTTCCTATTGTCTTGTAGATAATCTGATATTCTTTCTGATGTGAGATGGGTGAAAAAATCTTATCCACTGCAACTCTTATGTATCTGTGTACCAAATATGAAAACTATATGGATTATGTAATTACAGTCCATGCTATAGCTGCCTAGATAGCACTTCAGAGCTGGTCATGCAGATGATCATATGAAATTTGAAATGTCACATATTTAAAATACAATTCCAATCGATCATAAAAATGTATTCAAAGAAAGAGGTGGGGGTATGCTCCAGAGGTTGTTGGACTGCAACTCCCAGCAGCCCTAGCCAGCATTGATGGTGAGGAGTCCTGAGATTTGAAATCCAACAACACCCAGAGGGCTACATGATCGCTACCCTTGGTTTAATCATGTATGCAAACTTAATCAGGACACAGTCAGTTGAATATTCACCTGCGTGGAACTCAGCAGTGCAGTCTTATCTGAAGAAGTCATTCCTACCCAAGCCATCAGCATTAGTTAGAAGAATACAGTAGGCCCATATTCAGGGTTCAAATCCCAACTCAAAGCCCACTGACTTTGTGCAAGTCACAGTCTCTCAGCCTCAGAGAAAGGCAATGTCAAACTCCTTCTGAATAACTCTTCTCAAGAAAAGCCTGTGGTAGTTTTCCCTTAGGTTTGCCATAACTTATAAATAACTTGATTAATCTGGACCACTGTTCTTATATGTCAAATCATGTAGATGTTCGTAATCAGTCATTTGTCTTGATTGATATATACTATGAGTTAAGGATACAATCTGTTATTATCTCCCTTGCTCCCCTGCAGTCCAAGCTAAGGATGCTATTCTTAACCATGTTTCTTTCCAAAGGAAGAAATGAGTGAATTTAGCAGTTTTCTTACTACCATGAGAAAGTCTTTGAAAAGCCACTTTTTTTCCTCTCCTTCTCCTCCTCTTCCTCCTCTCTCTCTCTCTCTTGCATGTAGTTGTTTCACACAGAAAATCATATTCTCTGAACAGGAAAAAGCATTTTCTGTGCATAAAACAATATTTCTATGCAGAAACTTAGAATCCAGTGCCATCAGTGAGCCCAAAGAAATTAAAACTATATTATTTGATCCGGCTATCTCCTATAATTTCAAATTTTGAATTCTCATCAAATGTTTTTACTACTACCTAAGTACACCATGTAATGTTCCTTTTCCAAAATGCATCACATGTTAACATATCCAAAAGGCACATGATTTTATCTCTCTTATGACAAGTACTTTGTTTATACTATAAACTTTACAGTGTGATGGGAAACACTTGGTATTTCTGTTGGTCTACATCTACTATCAACCTATAGCCAGCATAACAAATAGCAAAGGTTAATGGGAGTTGTAGTCCAACAACATCTGGAGGCTCAAGGAATAACCAAAAACTTAAAAGTAGGCTAGGCATATACAAAGATGGCAGATTTCACCCACATGGACTGTTTAGCCATGCCAACCTTGTGAAGGGCAATGGCGAAAAAAGAGAAATTAGCTCATGATGATTCTTAGTTTTAATTACAAATATATTATAATTTTTTGCTCATTAGAGCCAGGGCTAGCTATGCATACCATGGGAATAATGGGCAGCTAGACCTGTGTTATAGACCAGCTAATTATGATTTTCAGCAGCATTATTACTTATGAATAACATTCTTTAAGAAGTTATGTTCATTTACAGCCTGACTTCAGTTTCACAAAATTCTCTATGAGATAAAGAAGATGGTGAAAGTGTCATCCAGGATTTATTGATGTTGCTGAAGTGGTATTAAAAATTAATTAGAACAAACGATAAGAACTAATCTTAAAACACAGCCATTTGTTAATGTGTTCTCACCACAATATATGCATCATCTGAAGAATGTAATAGTACATAAGCATGGGCTGAACAAATATTTTAACAACTAATAATGATCCTTCCTTCTGCTTGCATAAATTGAAGGAAGTACTGAGCCAACAGTAGTGAAGACAGGGGTTCACTTTAAATTTATGACAAGCCACTATAAACTCATTAGCGATACCTGCTACAGTGGATAATTTAAAACTAAAAGCAGCCCATGATCTTGCAGAGAGGCTTGCTGTGAATCAGACCTTAGAAATACTCATTCCCAGTCTCTGCTATGAAAGCCAGAACCCAGCCAGGGTCATTAGAAGAAATGATAAAGCATGATTCTAAGCATGTGCACAGTTTGTTTCCTTGACTACAGAGTAATCAACCAAAGCCAGCCCTTACCTGAGATTTATTTATTTATAAATTCATTTGTGGACTTTATCTACTGCCTCTCAACACACCAGGGCCCCTGAGGCAATGTACAGTGAATAGAAACATTTAAAATATTACATCTGTTGTTATGCATCCTCAAATTGATTCAAACCTACATTGGCCGTATCATGGGGTTTTCTCTGCAAGATATAATCAGAGGAGGTTTGCCACTGACTTCCTCTTAGACTGATGACTTGCCCAAGATCAGCAAGGAGGTTTCCATGACCAAGAGAGGATTCAAACCCTGGTCTCCTGGAGTCCTAATCTACACACCAACCACTACACCATGCTGGTTCTTAAAACATTAAATATACAAAGGAAAAAAAAGCAGAAAACCAAGCCAAAATTTCCACTTTAAAATTAGTTTTAAAGGTATGTTTCAATGAACTCATATGAGCTGATGTAATTTCAAGGAAGCTGGAACCAGTGATATACCAAGAGCAGGGTGATGCAAGCAGTCAACCTGGGTGCAGGGAATACAGGGGTGCATTCTCAAATGAATGTGATGGATCCTTCCTCCTTTTCCACCTCCTGGGGGGTCTGTGTAAGGAAGTGCTAGCCAGGGAGAACCACTGCACTTAGTCCTTCTCGACCCATTCATGTATCCAGACAGACCACTCTTTTTGTTTTCCTCTGTTTTATTCCTTGGGCCAGGCCCCACTTCTTCCCACAATCTACTCTCAGCACCTGCACCTTCATCTTCATCAGTCCATATGAGAGTGCCTGTCTTTTTTGCTAACCCCACAATCACAACACAATTCAACCCACCCCCTCCATTTTGAAACCCTCTAATTCCCTCCTTCCCATAGAGGGCAGTAGTGGCAGCTATTCTTGCAGGTAAAGATCTCCTGACAGCCAGGTTGGGCCTTGAATAATAGAGCCATCACAACCAAGCAGGAAATGTAGAGATGCCAGTGAGAGATCCCTGACTTCTCTATTCCTTCTCTCTCCTCCTTTCTGCAGTTTCTCTGTGGGATCCCAACTGGGTTATTTTGGCTCAGGAGGTAGCGGAGCCCACGGAGCCCCCCCTCTCTGCACTCTGGGTGTCAAATGCACTAGGCAATCCAAAGGCTTGAACCCTTTGTATCTCTGTTACCATTAGATTATATGCTGTGAAGAAGAAAAACAGCATAAAGCATTTCTTCTCGGCAGTATACAATACTGATGGCCACACTAGCTGTTCTAAGACTGGTAGTCATGTTGCAGCTGCGCCACCTCCATGCGACGTAACCCGTGCCATCTCTGGCCCTTTGCGGCGCAACGAAAAGGAGCTGCTTTTTGGAGCTCCTTTTTTGCTGTGCAGCAGTGCCGCACAATTTGTATGCTGCGGTGCTCCTGCGCAGCAAAGAGAGGCGCCGAGGAGGCGCCGCTTTTTGGTGGTCTGTACCCCGCCATAGATTATCTTCAAGTTCTAGACAATATCCCTCCAGAGGTTTGACACTGGCAGAGCTCCACACAGCCTGGAGCATCTGGGAGAGGAGTGATGGTAAAGCCAGAGTCTATTCACTGCCCACCATGACAGCAGAACCATTAGGCACTCCAGCTCTTGTAGGCACAAATACCTCAATGCAGACATGGTTCTAACAGGAAAAACCAACCCCTTCAACACACACTTAAATTGACTCCTTACAGCCAGCCTAAATATATATTAATAGGGAGGAGGTGGAGTTCTAAGTTTCAAGCCAGGATGAGATCTTTAAGGCCTTCCATTCCTCTATAAAGAAGTGTAGCAATGTCTGGAAGGATAAGAAGACACAAATGGTCAGAAAAGGTTAACATCTCAAATCACCTTAAATTGTTCACTCAGACTGAGATATGCTAGAGTCCTAAATGTGAAAGGACCACCTGACACCCTATTAGCCTTGGAGTTATCTGATTTCTACTATGGCTGCACTATAGGGTTGACAGATCAGCAGCATCCCATTTCCATTGATTTCAGGACCCAAACCTGAGATCTGATGGTCCTTGTTAGAGGTGAAGCAAGCAAGGGTTGAGAGGAGAGGCAGAATTGTTGTGAGCCAGCTGATTGTCAAAACTGGGTCAAAGAAGAATCCAAGTAAAATTCAGCCAACATGGCAGCCCAGAACCACTTTGTGTGGTCATGCAGGAAGCAAAATAGATATAGCTGGTGCGACAGCTGCTATCATTCTCATTCTTTCCATCTTACACAGACTCTCCAACAACACACACAATATACCTGGAGTTTTTCCAGTCCCTCAGCTGCTACTGGACCTCACGTAAGGTGTACTGCCAACCCACAAGGAGCTTTCTTCTCCCTCCAGTTCCTGTGCCACTGATGCTAGCATAGAGGCTACAACATAGAGGCTCACAAGTCATCATACTGTTCCTCCATTCCTTGCCTTACTCCATATGGCATGATGTGCTCATATCCATGCACCCAGCAGCTTTGTTCCCAGTTTCCTCACCCTTAGTCTTGAGTCTTTTGGATGTCCAGCACAGCACACAAATCCTTTGAAACTAAGCCAGACAACTATGGCCCACCTGGAAATAGGAGGACCCCAAGCTTTAAACTTAGGTCAGACACACAAAAATTTCTCCACCTCCAGCACTGCTTACTCTGAGATTTGTCTCCCTGCCCAAAGACTGGGGAAAACATAGCAATTCCCTGAGACCTGATTACCCTAGGGCTCATTCTCACTTATATTTAAACTCTGGGTCAGTGAATCGACTAAAGTCGATGCATCATTCCCACTATGCAAGCAGGTCTTTTCTTTATTCACTTTTTTCTTTGCACAATTGTTATTCCCACTAGTTTGTGCCACTTCAAAATGCCTGTCAATCATCTAGGCATCATCGGTGATGCAACCAGCAACACATTCAAGAAAATACGGGAGGGAGTCATGGGTTCTAGGATGCATGGATCCATGAGTGTCATGGAAGACTCTCCCCTGGGATGCATTCATCCATGGATGTCATGGAGGACTCAGAGGCCATCCTCTGAGGCTGAGAGAGTGTGACTAGCTCAAGGTCACCCACTAGTTTATATTACTGACCTGAGTGAGTAGCCTGGCTTGGGAACTATATATTTTAAAATAATTTTTAAAAGTAACAGAATATGTGATCCATTGGTTTTGTGGCTACTTGCCTCACTGAGCTGCAGTTGGCCAGAGTAATTGCAAGTAGCTGCAAATACAATGGATCACATATTCTGTCCATTTTTTTTTATAAAAAGAAAATATATGATCATGCACCCATGGGTCAGACCACAAGCACAAAGGCAGCAGTGAGAGTGGGGAATGGCTGATTTCTCCAAAACTGGGGAGGGATGGTCAATACCCCTCTGCCAATCTCCTCTGCCGTAGTCCCTCCCATCCAGAATGATGCAATTCAGATCCCTCATTTCCACTTGTTGAACACGCTTTGGAATCGATTCTTTTCAAAATAACCAGCAAAGAACTAGTGTCAGGAAAGAGTGAGTGTTTTGCTTTTGCCTCACTTCATTACAATTGAAGCCAATTCCAGTGGGATTGAAACTGGGTTCACGTGGGAATGAGGCACATGTAACCCGATCAGCAATTCGTTTTAAATAATAGTGGGAATGAGCCCCTAGAATACAATGCCATTCTCTGGCAGTCTACCATGTGGGTTTGACATACAGCATAAAGCAGGACCACAGCCTCATCGTCTAAAAAAATGTTCCAGAACCAATCCTATTTAGCAAAGTGGTCATGGTGATACAGAGTCTAAAATCCTTGTTTTCCTCAGTGGGCATCTATGTTGTTATGTTAAATAGTACTATCATTTCAATATCATTTTACTGTGGATACACTGTATTACATACATTGGTGTCTACATAGAAGATGTACTGGGTTTTAAAAAAAAACATCTACTTTTGAATAAAAGGCCACCTTTGTACTTCTGAAATTAGGGTATTAATAAATTTGTTTTATTTGTGTTTCATTGTTCTTGTTTTCTAGATGGAGATAATAGTCTTTTTTATATAGATTATTGCCTATCATAATGTATTCTCTTGTTTTTTAAAAAAAATCATTTAAAAACACATATATACTGTACAAAATGTATCACAACAAAATGAGACAAAGTAATGTGTCATGTTTTTGGAACACTTTAGAGCTGTTTTGCTTTTCTCATTGTATGCAACCTTGAGAAAGTCAATATAAAATTGCAATAAGTATCCTGAAAGGTTAATTAGTCAATGATCAAATTCTTTCCCCTGTTTATCAGGGAGAAATATATACATATTGGTTTATGTAATGTACTAAAGCAAGAATTCTCATGTGTTTTCATGACTGATACTAAGCAGACCTACAGATATATTGATTCCACCCTCCTTTCACCTTTGCATGAAATGAGGTTATTTACAACACGGAGCCAGAATATTTTTGGACATCTCAGCATTTTGTAGAGACTTGCCACAAAATGTTGGCAAGTGCAGCATTATGTATTTGTTATTCAAGGCAGAGAGGTAAAAATCTATATAGGACTAGCACAAATACAGACACTGAATAAACTGAAGGAACCGAACAGCTTCAGGGAAAGAAAGGTCAGCTGAGAAAACAAGGGGAGAGAAGAAGAAAACAGCCCAATGATTGAAAATGGCTATCTGTATTAACAAGGGAACAGCACAACCAGAGGATGACATGGGAAAGTGAAGAGGAAAAGCTGTGTGTTGTACATCAAAACTAGAATAAATCTACAGCGCATAACATGATAGGAAATGATCGCCTCTCAGAGGCTAAGGAAAATCCTGAAGAATTCTTTGTGTGATGAATGACAGGTTTTATAGTTGCTGCATTTTTGACAAAGTAAACAGCAAGAGGAAAGCCCAAGGAAAAGTGACTCTGTGATTGTTTTGTGAAACTCAGACATGCTGTGTGGTTCCCCCCTTTTCAAACAGTTACAAGGGAAGAGAAAACACAAATAAACAGTATCTTCACTGTAATGTTGTTATGCTACACACATGCCAGAAAGACCCAAAGGTGGAAAGCAAACCACATCTCAGTACAGTGGTGCCTCGGGTTACGAAATTAATTCGTTCCGCCGCCGCTTTCGTAACCCGAAAAGCATTCGCAAGCCGAAATGCCATAGGCGCTAATGGGGAAAAGCCGCGATTTCGTGCGAAAAAGCGCCGAAAAGCACCAAAAATTTTTTCGTAACCCGAAATAACCTTCGTTACCCGGAACAATTATTTTCAATGGATTTTTTTCGTAACCCGGAAATTTCGTAACGTGGGTATTTCGTATCCCGGGGTACCACTGTATTCCATGAACCACAATGTTCAGTATTCCATGAGCCACATGTGACTCGAGTGGATATCAATCAACAAGGCTTCATTGGAAGACCACCCCCCAGGAAAGCTTACAGTAAAATAAAGCCTTCCAAATAGGCCCCATATATCAAAGTCGATGAGCCTGCCAGAATGATAGTGGAAAATAAAGTGTTTTCTTGGAGGGGGGATTAATCCAAACATCCTGGAGGCGAGTAGAGAAAAGAAATGCTGTCCCATGTAGAAGCTGACTTTCACAAAATGCTGCAGACAGAAAGAATTATAGATATTAGATATGATGGTTCATTTTGGCTATCCCCAGACAGTAAAATATAGCTCAAGAATTATTGTGTTTGAGGGCTTGTACTAGTAGACTGCAAATACATAATAGTTTAAAACTTTATCCTTTTGAATGAAAGTGCAAAAAGAGTATTCCCTCAACACCACTTACTCTTCTCTTCTGGAATGTGTTCTGGTCTCCCAGTGCCAAGGGTTTGCGGGTAAAGCAGATTATCTTGATGCATTGAAATCTACCTTCAAGCCTTGTCATGGGATGGGAACAGCTTTGATCACCTAGACTGATGACCTATACCAGCAAATAGACAGGGGACAGTGCCTGTTGGATCTGCTGGACTTTTTGGCAGTATTTGATACAATCAACCATGGTGTTGTTGTGGGCTGCCTCAGCAAGATGCTTGGAGGTGCTGGTTTATAGTTGCTTGACCCCTTTCTGGAGTGGTACACTCAGAAATTGGTCTCATTCATCACCCTACCTATTTGATTTGGTGTGCCCCTTCGGATTTCAGTTTTGCCCTCCCCAACCTATTTTTCCTGAGCAACCAGTCCACAAATTCTTGCTGAATTTACATACAGAAAGATAAGAAAGGAAGCCCTAAACTAACTTCTGTAGAAAGGAATTTCCAGAATCTGGAATCAGAAAGTCCCTTTCTGATGTTTCCACCAGATGATACATCTAGGTTTGACCATATAACACCAGTGTTAAAATCTCTTCACTGGCTGCCAACTAGATTCCGGGCACAGTACAAGGTGTTGGCTATTACCTTTAAAGCCCTACATGGCTCGAGCCTGAGTTACTTGCAGGAATGCCTCTCTCCCTACATAATCCGCCCCGCACACTCAGAACATCTCGCAAGAATCTATTGGAACATTATAACACAAGATTAATATTGACTTCCCATACAGCATTCACAGCCGCAGCCCCCACATTGTGGAATAGTCTACCAGAAGAGATCTGTCTTATTACCACCATAGATGCCTTCAAGAAGGCACTTAAGACAGATCTCTTCCGGCAGGCATATCCACCTGATTCTGTATAAAACCATAATTAATGCTCCACTCCCAATGATGCTCATAGGACTACAGTTGCTTATATATTTTAAGGAACTAATAGGAATGTTTAATTCAGTGTCAGTATTTTATAGTTTATATTTGTATTGTACTGCATTTTTAATATGATGTAATCCCACTTTCATCTTTGGAGAAGTGGAAAATACAAATTATTATTATTATTATTACCCTTGTGCCTGGTGGGACAGAGAAAAAGGTCTCTTCAGAGGATCTTGAAAGCTGGGGAAACTTAAATGGAAGAATATGATCCTTCAGATAACCTGGACTTTAATCATATTTTAAATCATATTTGTAGGTCATAATCACCATGCCACTACCTTCCCATGATGGTGGAATTGCATGCTCCTGGGAGGAAAGAGACTTTACAGATGACAGCAGTATTGCTGGTAGGGTCTCCCATGTCAAAAAAGCTTTTGCTGAGGAGCCAGATTAAATGTGCCAAGCAGCTACTGGGCAGCAGCAGTACTGGGGGTGACATTGCCGAAGGATCTCTCAGAGACAATGGCAGTGGCAATAGATAACACTTGTTAGTATTGTGCAGAATAAGGCAATGGTAACATATCAACCTGTCTTTTTAACTCTTTATACTGACTATATCATATGCAAAACTGGATTAAACTCTGAGGAAGGAGGTGTGAAAATTAGAGGAAGGAACATCCACAATTTAAAATATGTAGATGGCACCGCACCATAATAATAATAATAATAATAATAATAATAATAATAATAATAATAATAGCAGAAAATAGCAAAGACTTGGAACGATTCCTAAAGAAAGACAAGGAAGAAAGTGCAAAGGCAGATTTACAGCTGAACATTAAGAAAACAAAAATAATGAACACAGATCATATACATCACTTTAATGCAGATGACGGACATTGAGATAGTGAAAGTTTTCCTATACCTTGACTTAGGATGCTATCACATGGGTTTAAAAGAGCGGCTTACCTTTCCCAAATTCAATGCTAATTCAGGAGGCAGCCCCTTCCTATCACACATAAATCACCACCAAATTGCCACCTGGGTCTGTCCCAGATGCAGCCCAGGTCATCTAAGCTGCTTCAACAGCCATTTATAGAAGTCAGAAGCTTGCATTTTCCAAAAGGGGCTGCAGAAGCATCTTAGATGACCTGGGATGCATCTGAGATGAACCCAGGCAGAGATTTGTTGGCAATTTATATGTGATAGGAAGCGGCTGCCTCCCGAATTAGCACTGAATTCAGGAAAGGTAAGCCACTCTTTTAAACCCATGCAATAGGATCCTTAATCATTAATCAAAATGGGGAGTGCAGTCAAGAAGACTGGTACTTGGAAGGGCAGCTATGAAGGTACTAGACAAATGAATAACAAAGTCAGTATTGTCCATGCCATTGTATTTAACTGAACAGTGAAGATAGGTAATAGGATGAATATTATCTTATTTAAAATGTGGTGCTGGAGAAGGGTTCTACAAAAACTGTGGCTGCTACAAAGACAAAAAAAAAAGAGTTGTAGAGCAAATCAAGTCTGAACTCTCCCTAGAAGCCAAAATAACCAAAAATGAGACTGACATACTTTGGCCATGTCATGAGAAGACATAACTCACTGGAAAAGACATAATGCTTAGCAAAGTGGAAGGCAGTAGGAAAAGAGAAAGAACTCATTGAAGGTGAATAGACACAATCAAGGAGGACATGGCCCTGAGCCTGCAAGACCTAAACAGGCTGTTGATGACAGGGATGGCTTGGAGGTCCTCATAATAGCAAGTACATTTCTATACCACTTATTAATGCACTTAAGCACTCCCTAAGCAGTTTACAATGTGTAAGCTAATTGCCCCCAACAAGCTGGATACTCATTTTAGCAACCTCAGACTGCTGAGTTGACCTCATTGGGCAGCCTAGGGTTGTGGCCAGGATCCTTGGAAATGTGAGATCCTTGCCCCTCCAGACACATTAAACAGGACAGCAGAGGACTAGCCAAGTGGATAAAGGGACCTTATTCACAGGGTTACCATGAGTCAATCAACTTGATGGTAGTTAACAAGGCTATACTCAACACACTGAATTGTGCCCCGAGGCAGAATGACAGGCTGCAGAGTTGTTGTGGCTAGGGAATTGTGTTCTCCTGTAGCCAGCACCAGTTAACAGGTTAACAATCTGTGAGTTCTTCTGTGGACCAGGAGAAGTTTCCAAGCACTCTTGAAAGGCAGCCCCACATAAGGCATCTTACAGTAATCCAAATTGGATATAACTATAGCATGTGCCACCAGGGCCAGTGTACTATACATTAGTGTTAAAGCACCTGCATAATTTAAGAAGGTCTCAGGTTCAGTTCCCAGAATCTCTAGCATCCCTCCGCCGATCTATATATAAACGATCAGATACTTGCAGATGGTATGAAAGCCAGCATGGCGTAGTGGTTTCAGCGCTGGACTACAATGCTGGGGACTAGGGTTCAAATCTACACTTGGCCTTAGGGACCTGCTGGGTGACCTTGGGAAATCACACTCTCTCAGCCTCAGAGGAAGGCATAAATAAACCCTCTTTGAAGTAATCTTGCCAGGAAAAACCCATGAAAGTTGAGAGAGGAGGAAAAGTTTCATGAGAAAATCTTGAGAGAATGTCTGTTAGAGTGATAGCTCTTCCCTAAAGTGGGATAACTTGAGCAGTGTTGCCAATCACCCTCGAAGGAAATTCTCTGATTGGTTTCCCAGAATGCCCCCAAATTTCCTGGAATGGGGGTGGGACCTCCGGGTTGGGGATGGAACTTCCAGGTCCCATCCCTTTAGCCTTCCCATAGGCACAAGGCACTATGGGAAGGCTAAAGGGGGTGGGACTTCCAGGATGGGAGGTATGTCAGGAGGTTTTGGGGGGGTGAAGGTATGAGGGAGGGAGGAGTTTGCATGCAGGAAATCCCTATCTATCTAAGGAGGAGGAAAGAAAATGCAAAAATATTCAAACACCATTTCCAGACACAATTAAAGTGCAGGCTACTATCCATAAAGTTTAGGTCCAGAAAGGGAGGGCCCTATCTTCCTATATCAGCCTGTATAGCTATAAGATCTTTGAAGATGGGTCCGACTACCTTCCTGGGCATGTTTAGTGGGAACACAGGATATTCCCTTTGAAGTGGCTGCACCAAAGCACTGGGGTTCACTCCCTAAAGCAACTGGGATAGTTCCTTCTTTACTCTCCTTATGCTAGCATGTGGAAACTTTTTTTATCACAAGAAGCTTTTAGGAGTTGACTGAAATGAGTTTTTAATAGTGGGTTGTCTTCTTGATTTTTATGTTCAGATTTGGTTTTTATAATGAATTTTCAAATACGTTATCATTTTATAGCATCACTTTATTTTAAATTTACTTTTATATATCTTTACTTGTAATTTGTCATATATTTTAATCTGTATTTGTTTTAATACCTTGTAAGATTTGAGTCCCCATGTTGGGGAAAAGTCAGACTATAAAAGTATAAGGGGGAAAAGAGGCGGGAGAATTAGAAGGGAAAGGAGGAGGCAAGTTCCCCAGAGCTTGCCTGTTAGACAGTATAGAGTATAAATTGATAGTAGGCAGTATGGAATGTAGAGAGATAAACAGATTGATTTTAGATGCATGTTAGTTTTGTGAATAATGCACTATAGAATATCAGGATTAGATTCAGTCCTCTTTGAGGAATATATGTCTTCTCTTTAAGGCTGGCAAGCATCCAGATAAGTACACCGATCATCAACAGAAACTGGTAGGGGAGAACTAAGCCATTCTCAAGTCTTACACAGGGCTACATGCAGAAGTGTGCTCCAGGCAGTCCAAGATTCAAAGGGGAAAAGCAGCCCCTGGTGGGGTTCAAAGCCAAGAAGGGATTTGTGAGAAAAAAATAGTCCAAATGTATGTACCAAAGATGTCAGACAGATTTGCATGGAAGTTTTGGAGCTGTTTTCTGCAGCAACAAAATGACCAAGAATTTATGGGGTGTGTGCGTGACTTCAAGTCACCTGTTCACATATGATCCAAATAGATTACAGAGGGTTTTCTTAGGCAAGGAATACTCAGAGGTGTTTTTGCCAGTTCCTTCCTCTGAAATACAGCCTATAGCACTTGCTATGTGTTGGTGGTCTCCAATATATTATAAGCTGACTTCACGTATAAGTCAAGGACAAGTTTGGGGAGCAAAATTATGGGTTTTGATATGATTTGTGGATAAGTCGAGGGTAAAACTTAAAGGCATATAACAAAGGATGTAAAGGATGATGCAAAGGAAAATGATGCCAAAGAATTTAGAAAATTCTAGTAGGCATAACTGTTTGTGCTCATCTTAAAGGCTGGACGGATGAAAGAGTAGAGGGGATCCATGGTTCTTTTTGGTGCTCCTAGGATGGACTAAGCTCTTGCCTTTTACAACTCTATTCAGAGAAAGGGAATTGCACACACACACAGACACACACATATATATAGAGAGAGAGAGTTAAAGTGCAGTATTTACACCGACCCGTGGATAGGTCGGCCCAGGTTTTTTGGGTCAATTTTTTAAACTAAAATTTCTAGACTTATACAAGAGTATACACAGTACTTACTAGAGCTGAACCTGTTTAGTTTCCCAGATAGGATGGGATTTGGTGCCTTTGGGTATAATTTATTGCCAGCAGCTGATCACCCAGCAGGCTTCATTAGCTCAGCTTCCTTTATTTAAAGTGGAGCAAGGCATTGCCTGACCCTTTGCTCCCAGTGCTTTAATTTACATCATCACTCAATGGGGTGAAGTTTCTCTGCCTTTTCCTCCTCCTTATCTGTAGCTGCTGCTCAGAGTGGACTGGAACATGACAAGACTGCTAGCATCCTCCAGCTCCATCTGGAGCCCATTATCTTGACACTCCTCATCCAAGGAGGCTTCCTCCAGGTAGGACAGAAGAGGCCTTACACTTCATCTAACTCACCTTCATGTTTATTACATGTTCCACAGAGCAGGATACAGCAATGGTATCCTCAACAGATGGCTGCCTTGCTTCTGCTTATATCACTCTAGAGAAGGAAAATACATTCGTTCCCAAGGCAGTTTCTACTGTCAAGCAGCTTATAACATTTCTTATACAGTTTTTCCTGATTAGCCAATATCCGTTTCCCTACAATATCTGCTTATGGATTTTGACTTAGTCCTGGCCTCTGGAGTAACAAAGAATTTTCACTATAACCTAGGTTCTTTTCTGTTTCAAATTGGCAGTCGTGTTGTAAAGTCCATCTGTGTATTCATGCTGTTTTTTCAAGGGAGATGAGCCCTTGTAGAATTTACAAATGTTCATTCAGTGAACAATGAAATCTTACTGTTTTTTTTTCTTTTAAAAAAACAGATAAGTCATAGAATGGAATGTTGTGGAAGCATTAGAATATACAGTGGGCCCTTGTTATCCGCTGGGGTTTGGTTCCAGGAACCCCTGTGAATTTGCTCAAGTCCCATTAAATACAATGGCATAGCAAAATGGTGTCCCTTATATAAAATGGAAAAATCAAGGTTTGATACTTGAAATGTTTACTTTTTTGGAATATTTTCAATCTGTGGATGCTTGAATCCATGTATTAAAAAATCCGTGTATAAGGAGGACCAACTGTATTTTAATTTCCAAAACTAAAACAAAATGCTATTTTCCAGTGTGTATTGCAAAATCTCAATATATATACATGCACACTCACACATACTTGCAACTTGACCCTGCTGTTGTTCCTCCTTGTGTGCCTCTTCTATGTGTGCAAAAAATGGCATTGCTATGGTTGGCATCACCCAGCACAGTAACTCATAGTGTCACCCCCTCCATTGACTTTCTCCCAAACTATACAGAATCTTTAGTAATGTTATTGTACTAATGTTACTCATAAATCCTAATTCCCATATATCACTGAATTTAATGGTAATAGTTGTAACATATACAACTAGCAAAATTTAAATTTAAATTCCAATATCATACATAGAGCCTAAATGTATTCACATGTACATAGTTTCCTGTGGCTAAAGTAAACATTTGGTAAAATGTGATGTTTTTAAAGAATTTTTTTTTAAAAAAATAATGTTTAATTTAAATGTTTAAAATTTAAAATTTATTTTTTTCAAAAATGAAATTCTGGAGCCACTCTTTTCCCCTCCCACTGAGCCTTGCCCCAGTCACACCGCCTCTTTAGTCCTCTAAAGGGATGCAGGTGAACACCACAGTCTCTTTCTACCTAAAGGCAGATGTTTGGGGAGCAGTGGTGTCACACACACCCCTTAGGGTGTCACCTGGCGCAGACTGAACCCCCCGCACTCTTCTAGTGAGGCCCCTGCCTGCAATTAAAGCCTGGAAATTTACTTTTAAAAATGAATACAGATATAAATCCACCTCCATTAATTAGTTACCATTAGAGTTATAATTCCAAATATTAACTTTTCACTTCTTTTGTAAAAGTAATTAAAATATCTTAGGTTTTTTTTTAAGTCATTAACATGTGGGTGGAAACACCTCCTATCCACATTGCCTTTGCCTCAACACAGCATGAGGCAGCAGTGTGAGGTACAACACAAGCTAGCACCTGAACCATGTGATCTTAGTCATGTGGCATTCAGTGAAACTGTAATTCTAAATGTAACTTTTAACACTATAGTCACACCATGAAAGAAATGATAATGTAGTTTGACTCCATTTTAACTGTCATGACTCCACAGAATCCTGGGATTTGTAGTTTTGTGAGGCACCAGCACTCTTTGGCACAGAAGGCTAAATACCTTGTAAAGTCTAAATGCCAGGATTCCATAGGATGGAGCTACAGTATTAGAGTTAGAGTTTACAAAGTACTGTATTTAGCCTTCTGTGCCAAAGAGTGCTGGTGCCTCACAAAACTACAAATCCCAGGATTCTGTGCAGTCATGATAGTTAAAATGGTGTCAAACTACAGTATATACAGTGGTGTCAAACTGCATTATTTCAACAGTGTATTATTATTATTATTATTATTATTATTATTATTATTATTATTATTTTACTTATAATCTGCCTTTCTCCCAATATAGGGACTCAAGGGAGCTAACAACAAGTTTAAAGAGATTATCGCATGGAGAAATACCTCAGCTGTGCTTATCCCACAGCTTTTCAAGAAACCAGAGCTTGCTGTTTTTGAAATTCAGCTGGAGAAGCTAGGGTCTGGGCTGCATCCAGGCTGCATTCACCCAGCCACCAGCGCATGCAATAACACCTGATTTTGAGTTTTCGATCCCGCATCTATATCGGGAGTATTTCTCCATGTGATAATCTCGTAAAACAATACAATTTAAAAACAACACAAAAGCATTAAAATGTATAAATATAAAATTTAAAAAGCAGTGTAGGTGTGCCCTTAGTTATACCATCACTAATAGGGAGTGGAATTGTTTACAGGCAACCTGTTATTGGTTAACACATTACTTCCAAGCTTTGCCTGTGACCCAGAAGATGAACATGAGCAAGTGACAAGAAACAGCTTTCACTACCACTGGCAGCAATCTTGCCTATAGTTTCTTCCACGATGGTGGGAATTGAGACCAACTGGACAGGATGAGTGACTGGTTGATGATGAGGAGCAGGAGGAAGAGGAGGAGGTCTAGCTTGTATAACGCGCACACACACACTCCAACTCTCTTTGGTTTATCAGGGGTAGTCACTATTAATCCTCTTTGTTGTTGTATAGTATACCTGCAAGTCATTTCCAACTTGTGGCAACCCTAAGGTGAACCTATCAAGGTCAAACCACTCTACCACACTGGCTCTCTAAATCATCTGCTTTTTCAGCTCCTTTTAAAATGTTTGAGATTTTTCCCTACTCCTCAGCTTATTTCAACTGCTGCAAACTGAGTTCAAAGTGCACACTCAACAGTGTGCAGAGAGAAGGAGATGGAAAAGCCAAACTGCTGCAGCCTGGCCTAGTATGTATGTTTTTCCCTATTAGTATTTTTTTGCCATCTTGTCCATACTGTACTATTGCTTGACCACACATGTCCCAGTTTTCATCCAGTAAATGCTGGAGAGCCAGCATGTTATACTTATTTGAGTTTTGGCCTATGGACATTATCATACTAGGGCCAATGCAGCAGCAATAACAGTAATGAAAAGAAAAAAAAGAAACAATAGCATTATAGTGCTCTTTATTTTCACACTTTCATGCAAAAACACAAGTCAAAAGCCGTAAAATTGCGCGATTGCTTTCCAGACATATCAGCGATTGAATTGATGTAACATAGGAAATTATCATCTTGCACATGCGGCATTTCCATTTTAAATTTCCAGGGGTGGCTGGTGCAAAGCCGTTTAAATTTTAAATAGCCCTAGCTGCTGGCTGCAGCTACTTGTAAATACAAAAAAAAAAAAAAAAAAACCAACCAGTTTTCTAGCCATTTAAAGTGTAAATAGCCCTGGCTGCTGCCCGCAGCCACTTGCAAATCCCTGCTGGTCCCATAGCCATTTAAAGTTTAGCCAAGCCCCTTCAAAATTCCCAGATTACTTCCCAATTACCATGAATTGTCTTTCCCACACTTGCAAATGCAATTCAATCACAGTATTGCCAAGGCTGTTCATTGGATATCCCATGAATGGTTAATAATAATAATAATAATAATAATAATAATAATAATAATAAGTATTTATATTTTCCTGCCTCTCCCGAGTGGATCGAGGCGGGATTACAACATAGTATAAAATATAACAGAGTTAGATACAAATCATACAAACAAGTTCCTAAAATACAAAATTAGCAATTAAAAACCAAATTTCGCAAGCGACGGTGGGGCAGAATGCTCATATCCTGTACAAGAGCAGGTCTGTGTTTCATATAAGATCAAGTGGATATGCTCGCCGGAATGGCTCCGTCTTAACCACCCTCCTGAAGGTTTCCAGGGAGGTGGTAAGATGGATCTCCTCCGGGAGACCATTCCACAATCTTGGGGCAACTATGCTAAACACTCTTTGGGAAGTTGAAGTGTATTTAGTTGTTGATGATTCTAACAAATTCTTTCCCATTGTTCTAAGGGTACAGGGTGGATTGTATAGGGAGATGCGTTCCTGTAAGTAACTCGGGCCCAAGCCATACAGGGCTTTAAAGGTGATAACCAACACCTTGTATTCTGCCTGGAAGCAGATAGGGAGCCAGTGAAGATCTTTCAAGACTGGTGTTATATGGTCGAACCTCGAGGATCCAGTGATGAGTCTGGCTGCCATGTTTTGCACTAATTGAAGCTTCCGAACTTGATACAAGGGTAGTGTCATGTAGAGCACATTGCAGAAATCGAGATGAGAGATTACCAGACATGTACCACAACTTCAAGGTCCTTTTGGTCGAGGTAGGGACGCAGTTGGTGTATCAACCGAAGTTGGTACTAAGCACTTCTTGCCGTCGCATCCACTTGAGATGATAACTTTAGAGACGGATCCAGAAGTACTCCCAAACTGTGCACTTCATCCTTCGGGGAAGTGTGACCCTGTCTAGGACAGGTTGGTAAATTTCCTTCCCCAGACCTGAGGATCCTATGGCAAGTACCTCCATTTTCTCTGGATTCAACCTGAGTTTGTTTCCCCTCATCCAGCCCATTACCGACTCAAGGCAGGGGTTCAGAGGAGAGATACCATCCTTTGTCACTGTAGCAGTCGGAGACATAGAGAAGCATATTTGGGTGTCATCAGCATACTGATAACACTGTGCCGCATGACTCCAGATGATCTCTCCCAGCGGTTTCATGTAAATGTTAAACAGCATGGGGGACAGAATGGTGCCTTGAGGGATGCCAGATGTCAGCTCTCCCTTCGAAAAGCAACTGTCCCCTAGTCTCACCATCTGGAACCTGCCTGAGAGGTAGGAATGGAGCCACTGGAGCGCCGTGTCCCCAATACCCAACTCCCTCAGGCGTTCCGGAATATCATGACCCCAGCAGGGTCACACTTCCCCTGTCCATGCCCAGATGGAGATCATCGATTAAGGTGACCATGGCCGTCTCTACTCCGTATCCCGCCCTAAAGCAGGTTTGAAATGCGTCCAGATATTCGGTTTCAACCAAGACAGCTTTGAGTTGGAAGGCCTCTTCAGTTGCTGGTGCTTCTCAGGAGAAGTCCAGATTTTGCATGACACTGTCTGAAAATTTCCTCACAATCACTTGATTATCTCTGAGTTTTACATTTTCCTTCCCCCCCTCACTTTTCCCCGTATCATAATGTACTATGACTTTGCAGACTAGGGTCTGAATTCCAGTTCAGCCACAGAAACCCACTGGATGACCTTTGGGAAATCACATTCTCTCAGCCTCAGAGCATGGCAATGGCCAACCCCCTCCGAAGAAACATGCCAAGAAAAACCCATGATAGGTTTGCTTTAGGGTCGCCATAAGTAAGAAATGACTTGGGGGCATACAATAGCAACAAAAATGCACATTAAAAAAAAACACATGGTTCATTCTATCACCAAAACCAAGGGGCCTTTCACAGTTCTGGACCCTGCACTGAATATTTGTGTAATAAATTGATTAATCTGAGAGGACTATTCAAGTGGCTGAATAAAGTTGAAGAGAAAAGAGCCTTTAGCAATCTAGATCTCTCCACTTACTTGAAAGTAGCACTAAAGAGGATGGAGGGGGAGATACAAGACAAAATAAATAGAATTGCTCATATTGTGGAGTAGCTATTAGCAGCAGAGCAAATACAGGATTCTCTTGTAAAAACAAAGAAAATCAATATAGGACTAAGTAAATAATTTCTTCTCTGTACGGGAATTATCTGTTGTGCAAATGGAGCATGGTGTGCCTTCCCTGGATTTCAAGATTCTGCTCAGCTAGGAAGAAGAAACACCAAAGAAAAGCTACACAGATTTTTGAATATAAATGATTTTATACACTATGACCTATATAAAGAGGTTAAAAGAAGCAAATTTTAACAGCCTTGGGGGGGGGGGGAGAGGGGGAGGGGGGACAAGAAGATGTAACAGCAATATATGATCCCTGTAGGGAATTAACAAATGGGAGAAAAGGTCAAGGAGGATATTTTCAATGCTTAATACAGATATCAGTAATATCAGCCTTAAAGTCATGAAAGGGAAAGCTAACATCTAGGAGAGCACATTCAGTGAGGTGGAAAAAAAGAGATCAAAACAAAACAATGATGATTTTTTTTAGATTTCAAGAGTATAAAGACATATGGCAGGGACCAGTCTAGTAGTAAATATAAAACGTTTGTATAATGTTCCTGTCAGTTTGCTTTTTGCATTAGCTGCAGTTGTATGGGAAGATGCTATCAAGACTTTTCAATTGCCAAACTATGTTTACAGTGGTCAAAGTGGGAATAAACAGTTGGTTTGCCTGCAAAAGGGCAAAAAACAACCCTGTGATCACACAGAAGCTCGGTTTTTTAAAAGAGAAAAAACTTGAATCCAATTTATGAAGTGACTCTTACTTGTAAAGCAATGGCCTTGTAAGGAATCATGAGTGGTTTCTGATATATTTTGGGAAGCATTATTAGCTACAGTAGTTCATGGACTGGTAACCTCCCAATTAAACTACTGTAATGCACTCTATGTGGAGCTTCCCTTGAAGAAGACTTGGCAACTGCAGCTAATGCAAAAAGCAAATTTCTGTTAACTCCTTATATATATTCATCCACTTCCTCTACACTAAGGGGGTAGTAAACCCTATCCTCTCCAGATGTTTTGTCTACAATTCCCATCAGCCCTAGCCAGCATAGAGAATGATTCAGCAATATAGAATTTGCAGTCACAGACTTCTACAGAGAACTGTGCTTCCCACACCTATTCGGTAAGTCAGGATGAGCCTGGGAAATAAGATATGGCTGTTAATAGTCCAAGTGTGAGTGTAGAACACATGGTTCATTCTATCACCAAAACCAAGGGGCCTTTCACAGTGCACAGTTATACCACTATGATTCCACTTTTGTGATCCTAACTGTCATGGCTCCAGACTTTAGAATCCTGGGATTTGTAGGTTTGTGAGCATCTTAGAATTATTTGTTAGATAGCTGTGTTTCAGTGGGTTTCCTAGAACTCTCTGCCAGATGATTCTGAATACCCTCATGAACTATAAATCCTAGGGTTCCACATAGCTGATTCAGAGGGGTAATGGGTTCCAATTTTGGGGATCTGTTATCTATTCCGGAAAGGCCTCCTGGAAGAGGTCCGTCTTAACAGCTTTTTCAAAGCTGTTTATGCTGGTAATGTGATGGATCGCCTCTGGCAGGCTGTACCATAATCTGAGAGCAGATGCCAAAAAAGTCCTCTGGGTGGTTGCAGAGCCTGTAGGGTGGAGGCCTGGCCCACCAGCTGAAGCAGCGCAGGCAAGCAAGTATGCCTGGTTGTGGGCCTGGGGTGGCCACCACAATCACCTGCCACCTTCCCTGCATTTTTGCGGGGCAGGCAGGCAAGTAGGCCTGGCTGGGGCCCAGGGGGGGCCTGGTGGTCTTATTTCGGGGCTGGGGGTTGAAGGCTACCACCACTGCCTGCTGCCTTCCCCATGCTTTTTGTGGCGCAGGCAGGTAGGTCTGGCTGGGGCCCAGGGGTGGCCTGGTGATCTTACTTACGGGCCGGGGGGGGGGGGGGGGGCAGCCTCCCCTGCCCCCCGCCCTGTGCTCGCTGAAGTTTGGGCACGGAGGGGGGCGGGGCGGGGGCCGGGGGGGTCTGGTGGACTCACTGGTGTGCCGGTGGGGGGTGAAGGCTGCCACTGCTTTTCCCGGCTTTTAGTTGGTAGTGTCCTCCCTTTTCCTTGAATGTCCTACATTTTGTCCTACATTGTTTCCTACATTTTACCTTGGTTTTGTGGAAGAGAATTATGGCAACCCGATGCAGCAGCCCCTAACTTCCTAGATATGATCCCCATGTTCAAACACAACCCTCCTAACAGTGGAAGTAGACCTGTTCCCACTGCCTTAGCAGTCATGTGATAAACGTCAGGCATTTCCTGGTTTTCTCTAGTTTAACTCTAATTTAAATCCTGTTTGCCCCCTAGTGTGATAAAGCAGCTTCTGGGTTTGAAGACAAATGGATCTGCCTCTCTCATCATGCAGATGTCTGCAAAAGGATCTCGTAGCACATTTGAGACTAAGTGCCAAAATACAGTGGGTCCTCACCTTATGCAGGGGATCCGTTCCAGATGCTTCCGCGTAAGGCAAATTCCGCCTATGCTCGAGCCCCATTGGAAACAATGGGGCTCGTGTGCGGCGGCGCAGGCTCATGCGGGGCGCAACGGGCGCACGCGCCCATTCAATTGAATGGGACTTGCCGCCCCGCGCGCGCCGGCGGCTTTGAGCGCCTATGCTCAAAACCGCCTATAAAAAGGCAGCGTATGGCGAGGCGCGACTGTAGATGGCCCAGATGGGATGGCATGAAGCAGTTCTACCCAAAGATAAATTGGGGCCATGGCAGCCACATGCTGCAGGGCCAATCTGCTGTGGTGCCGGCCATAAAAGGAGCAGTTTTCCACCACTTCTTTCTCAGCCACAGAAAAGCCGCCAGGGTGGCTTCCCAGCATGTTCGGAGCTTGCGACATGTTATCACCACACCCCCAAGATGGCCAGAAGCTAGCCTACATGTGAGCAAGTGGGCAGCTGGAAGCCAGCTTCCAGGTGGCTTCAGAACATGCAGTGTCAAAATGTGGCACTCTGAAGCCACCATGCAAAGAAGTGGTCTGTTTCGCCCCTGAGAGAAAGATGTAGGTAGCATAAGATTTAATATACTAAGGAGATTATCGCATTCATTTTTAAGTGACTTATCCCCAACAGGATAAAATAATGTTTAAATTTAAAAGGGGGTGTTATCACACTCAGCTGTGGCTAGGCAAGTGCAATCTGTTTATATCCTGGACTGCAGCTGCGCTTATCCAGCAGCTTTTCAAAAACGGGAGCTTGCAGTCTTTGAAAAGCTACTGGATGAGTGCAGCTGGGGTCTGGACTGCAGACAGATTGCATTCACCAGGCTGCAGCTGAGTGCGATAACACCCACTTTTAAATTTAATTGCAACTTTATCCTATTAGGGAAAGTTGCCTTAAAATGAATGTGATCAGATGCAGATATTTCATCAGTTGCATCTGGTGAAATAGATTTCAACAGAATCTACACAAGGGCTATAATGTATATATTTGGAGGACCGTATCTCCCTGTATGAGCCCCCCAGAATATTGAGGTTATCAGGAGAGGCCCTTCTCTCTGTCCCACTATCCTCTCAGGTGCATTTGGTGGAAACAAGAGAAAGGGCCTTTTCAGTGGCTGCTCCCAAGCTCTGGAACTCCTTCCCTAGGGAGGCCATGATGACTCCATCCGTGCTGTCCTTCCGGCGGCAGGTAAAAAACTGGGATTGGGTAAGGACACATTATTTAGCCTTAATCTACAAAAGTTTATGCCACCAACTTCTTTCTCTCAATTAGTCTCAAAGGTGCTACAAGACCCCTGTGCATACTATTACAGACTAACATGACTACGTATTGAATTCTGCCTCCATGTAGATGTCTATTAGTGCTGCAGTGATGCCTTGTGATTAAGATGAACTAATAATTGGATATAATTGTAAATGATATATAACTTTAAATAATGAAGATATAACGCAAGTCAAATTTCATCATCATTTACTTGGTCTACTAATGTATGATTGAAACAGGTAATAAAATAAAAGCTTGCTTTGGTTCACAATATGGATTATTCACATAGAATATATATAATAATTTATGTACTTTGTATATGAAATAAATGATCTTGTTGGCAGAACAGAGGAACACAAAATTGCACACAGAGCAGTGGAAGAAATAATTTTGAAAAAGGCAGACTAAATCAGTTGGCTAGTGAATTATTTATTTCTTTTCATCCCATGAGCTGAATATCTTACCCACTGCAGTGATCAGCTTGCTGCAAATACAGAATCAGCCCATCCAAGAAAGATGCATTGAGAGTTGCCTTTGAAATTACATGCAAGCCTATCTATAAATTCTTTTGTTCTGGCAAAGAGTTACCCAGACACCCTGAAGCAGAAGAGAATACATTCATGCGAAATAAATAAATTCATGAGAAAATGTTCAGTAAAGTCTATTTAGAATCAAACTAGTAAAGATTTTTCATTCACAAATATAGATTGTCTTTTGAGCATCCTGAAATTTGTCTCCTTTTTCTTCAGGGGTTAATGGGATGTGCAATCCAACAACATCTGGAGGACTACAGTTCGCTACCCCTACATTAAGGTACTGAAGAAAGCCTAAAGTATTTGCATGCCTGGGGTGAAAAATGAGATGGTGCCTGCTCCCCCATTCCAGATACAGAAATTATCTGGACTACCAATGGGATATAACAGTGGAATAGCACTTTCTAGTACAGGGGTAGGCAACCTTTTTGAGCCGGGGGCCGGGTTGCTGCCTCTCAGACAACTGGGGGGCCGAAGCCAATAAATAAATAAATAAATTTTAATTATTTTTATAAATAAATAAACCGGGACAAATGTAGGACAAAATTTTCAAATAGTGGACACTTTTTTAAAAAAGTGGAGGACATGTGAAAAAATTTGCTGATTTTTAAAAAAACGTTAATATAAATGCATGTTTCTGAGGCTTCTATAGACAATTGCCCCTGCGCGTGAGAGGGCAAAGGCCCCGGTGGCAGGACCGGGCTGGGGCTGGTCCCAAGGCCTCGCTGGGCTGCAGGTTGCCTACCCCTGTTCTAGTACATCTGCAGGCAGCAAGCCAGTTTAGGGAGTATAATATATCTGACACACATAGCACGAATTTAGAAGATGCAGTCAAGGGACTGCCAATGCTGCTGCCCAGCATCTGCCACTTAAAGCAACTGCTTCATTTCAGCTAATGAGAGACCCAGTTTAAAGATATGGTCTCTCAAAGTGAGAATGAATTTTATAAAGGGCTTTGGCTGACAATTCTTGTTCACATGACCAAGCTGCCATAAGTCAGGGAATCAGTGTGACAACAAAGGGCTATCTTCTGCTTTGCCCCACACCACATCCTTGATCTAAGTCACCACTCCAATACACAACATATACACACACTTGTTTTTCAAAAAAGGGAAAGTCCTGGACAGGGTACTACCACAAAACCAACAGATAACATCATATGTGAAATACAATAGATGTTTGATTCATTGCTGCATTTCAAACATGACTTAGAATTGTGATTCCCAGGCTATCTGATGTGAGAGAGGTGCTATTTTCCCCCACTGAGCCTGGAACATCACCATATTTGTGCCCATTGGCTAAAATTGTTTCTTTCATTCCTGGAAGTTTACCGGGACAAGCAGCCAATGGCTCAGAGGCCAGAACAAGTGCAGGGACCACCACTTTGAGTAGCACTGATTTAGAATCTCAATTAAATTCCAAGATGATAGTTGGGGGGGGGGCGCTTTAGCCTGCCAAAAATGAGCATTTTTCTGCTGCTCATTATACAGAAATACATAAACTCTTTCCTCCATGGTCAGTATGAAAGGAATAGGGAGATTGATCATTTGCTGGCTACATTGAATTTCTTAACTCCAGAGATGATCAGGCATGTTGTTAAATGAAAAGCTGGGTTAGAAGAATGGTTGTGAGTAAATATCTACTCAATCAATGCTAAGAGAAGACTAATTTGAGGAGGAGTATCAAAACATAGGCCTGTTACAGACAGCCAAAATAAAGCTGCTTCGAATCACAGTGGAGGTATGGTGTTTCAATGATGCATGCATCCTAAGTGTCCAGAAGCCACACCAAAGCCACGCTCCAGTCTAGAGTGTGGCTTTGGTGTGACTTCTGGACTCTTAGGACGCATGCATCATTGAAACACCATACCTCCACTGTGACTCGAAGCAGCTTTATTTTGGCTGTCTGTAACAGGCCATATTGGCTGAGAATGATCCATATTTAATTGGAAAGCATATCTACTATTGCAAACATCTTTCCTAGCTGGAGAGATAACTGACCTTGGGATATGGGGTTTTTGCATATCTCAATGGACTATACAAACATAGCAAAGACCAGAAGATTCTCTCACTTCCATCTATGGAATATTCTCTAGACCTACACTACATACAGTTTCTTTTCAGGGATGACATTTGGGATGCAATAGAATGAAACTAGTTTCGCACAATTCCATGAAATAGCAAGTGAGAAATGTGTACTAGTTTGATTCTGAACAGAATTTTCTAAACATTTTCCCATGAATACATTTATTTGCTCTTTTTCTGCTTTAGAGTGCTCTTTGCCTGAACAAAGGCACTTATAGACAGTCTTGCATGTACATTTCAAAGATAACTCCCCATGTTTCTTTCTTGGATGGGCTGATTTTGTATTTGCAACAAGCTGATCACTGCAGGGGGGTAGGATATTCCGTTCATGGGAGAAAAAGAGAGAGATAAATAATTCATTACCCAACCAACTGATCTAATTTGCATTTTAAAGGGACATTGCTCTTCTAGCACCTAAAATAGTCAAGAGTCGTGCAAAACTCCCTCAGATACTAACATATCATCATTTCAAACTGGCAAGTTTGACTGGAATTATTCCCCAGTCATCTCCTTGTGTTTTTCTGATAAAGCTGCCTGTTATACTGCATATAATATACATGTGACACCCAAGAACTGGTGATTAACTTTAAAAGCATATATCTGCATATAATTCAGGGTTGTCTCAAAAACAAACTATGATCAGAAAAATGCATGGCATTACAACTGAAAGTAAAATATGAGTATTTCTTTGTATATATTAACCATCTTGAGTTCAAATTTGTCTTGCTTTAATTTTATGTAAGCAATTTTTTTCAGACCTTTTTGCTAGATTTGCTATAGCTCCTGATGTATGCTAACAGGCACAGATAAAACAGGTGATATGGGATGGTAAATATCTGTATCATTTTGGGGAAATAACTATCCTTATTGAGACAGCTAATGAATGTTAGTATATAGATGGCACAAGACACAATACCTGTTCTCACATGGGGCTAACAAACAGAGGATAGGGCAGCATATCTCATGGCCCCACATCCAGAATCATGCTCTGTGCCATCCCCAATGACCATATGCTGAGAGTACAAAGAGGTGTCTCTGTAGCCCACTGGGCTATAAAATGAACCAAGAATCAGAATACAGGGCATCATTCCCATTTGAACTTGGGTTCGATCCTTGTTTAAGGAAAATCTTTCCCATTTGAATTTGTGTTAGATCCTACTTTGATCGATTTCTCCAGTGAAAACCCAAATCTGTGGTGGATAATTTGGGTTATCCTGACTGCACGTTTACAGGGGGGTTTTTTTTTTGGGGGGGGGGGTTGCAGCTGCTGTGTCAGATCTAGGGCAAACTAATGGGAACAATGGATGTCCGAATTGGTATTTTAGGAGGGGAGAACCAATGTTCAAAGGGCTGTCCTGGGGGTGTCACCAGCTTTGTTCTCTTTCCTGCATTCCCAGGGCCATTTTCCCCCTTTCGCTTAGCCTTTCCCCCGATGGAGCGGGAAGCAGGGCAAGGCGATCGTGTGTGTAGAGAATTTTTTAAAAAAAAAGTTAAGCTTTCGATCGCCTAGGCGCTCTGTTGGGTGTCCGAACATTTCAAATTGCTCCCTTGGCCTCCAAATGTGG
This sequence comes from Sceloporus undulatus, assembly GCF_019175285.1. Taxonomy (NCBI): domain Eukaryota; kingdom Metazoa; phylum Chordata; class Lepidosauria; order Squamata; family Phrynosomatidae; genus Sceloporus; species Sceloporus undulatus. Next base: position 275,679,207 of record NC_056523.1, read on the forward strand.
TAAGCGCATGATGCCCCTCTGCCAACCCCCCACCCCCAGCTCCACATAGATCAATGTGTGAGGAGACCCACTGCACACCCTTTTTATAACTATTATTTCTTCTTTTTCCTTTTTTGTTTTTGCTGAGTGACTAAGCGCCTCAGTGCTCCAGCGTCTGGATGGCAATCACAATGACGCCTAGTCGCCCAAGTGCTCAGGCACTTCAGCAATCCATTGACCACAAAAAAAAAAACAGTTTGAAAGACGCAAATGGGAACAGGGAACAAAAACAGCCCGCATCAAAATGCATCGAAGCAGTCTAATCACCTAAGCACTTGATTGACAGCTTAAGAAAGGAAAAACCAGTTCCATTCAGGCAATGGGATCGGGGAACAAAAAAGTCTGCGTCAAAATACAACGGAGAAATATCAACGGAAACGAGAACATGGGTCAAGAAAAACTGAGTCCGTTTACTCCGTTTTGTAATGGGAACAATGGACGTGATTCAGATATGACTCAGGAACTTGCTCTGAGTTTGACTCTCAGCAAGATTAGTCACTTTATCACCCAGTGGAAATGGGGCCTGTATGTGACTAGTGGCTTATGCACAGCTACTCCAAAACTTGGAAGTAACTAACTGCAGTGAACAAATTGCTCAGTAATTAGCTCTGTTCCCCAACAGCCTCAGTTAACAATGGCTCTGACAAAGAAGCTCTTTTTTACAAAGTCTTTTTACACAAGGCCAGTCCAGCCGCCCATCCCCTTCTTGTCTTCTGCCTAGCTGGAAGTTTTGTTTTGTTTTTTGCAATCTTGGCATTGGGAGGATGAGGAAGGAGGGCTGGAGAAAGACAAGCTTTCAGTGTTGAGTTGCAACAGCATGTATGTAGTAACCGACACAATAAAGCTTGACCTGGGAAAGAATAGGAGTCTGCTCTAGGTGATCCTACTATGCATCTGAGGAAGTAGACCAAGTCTTCGAAAGTTTATGCTACAACTTCTTTTGCATAGTTAGTCCCAAAGGCGCTACAAGATTCCTTTGCATGTTGCCTTTTTTAGGCAACTTTGACAGCTTTGTAATGGTTTGTGGGCAAAAAGCATGCCAAAATCAGTCTGAAAAAGGTAAAATAAATAAATAAACTGGAGGGATTCTGTGGGTCCTGCGGCTATATTTGGGATCCAAAGGACACATGGGGACCATGGACTTCACTTTGCTCAACCCTGTCTTGTGCATGTTTCTTTTGGGGGAAAAGAAACATTAGAGGGAGGAACACTTTTTGAAAGGGTAAAGATTTGAACGAAGGAAGCGTCGACTGAATGGTGTTCTCTGGGTTGGATAAGGACAGTGCCAGGCCAGATTGTGCCTGTAGGTTGGGGAGTGCGCACTACTGCTCTGCTTAATGGATCTTCCATAGGCTTATTGAAGCCTTCCTTCTGAGAATGGCATTTGACCCACAAATATCTGCTGTTTTTCTGTAGATGTTTTAAATACTTAATGTTTTTATTGTTAAATTATTTATGGTAGCTATTGGTACTTTTATGGTGTTTTAACCTCCATTTTAATGTTATATGCTTTCATTTAGCAGATGATTGTTGTTGAAAAATTAAATTATTCAGTTATTATATTGATTTACAGTTGTCAGATGCCTTGAGGTCATTTGAGAAAAGCTATCTTATAAATGTTTTAATACATAAATGATCAAGGGTTTGTTTGGGCTTTTTGCTTATGCATCAGAAATAAAAAGAAAATAATCTTTCGGTTGTACATCCTATTATCACTGAGGTATGGGTTCAAAGAATAATGTGCCAATTCCACATGTACAAACAGTAGCCCCTTCTCTTTCAGGACTACATTCTTTTGAAACTGAGATGTGGTTAGAACAGGCAGTTTTTCATCTTCTCAGGGATCTGGCATTCTGTAGAAATCTGTCAGGAACTCCGCTAAGCAAGCCCAAATTGTGGGCTGCATGCTAAAGCACTGTTTTAGATCTCCACCTGTAGGTAAAGAAGAGAGTGTGGCCTGTTACAGACAGGCCAAAATAAAGCTGCTTCGAGTCACTTTGGAGGTATGCTATTTCAATGATGCATGAGTCCTAAGAGTCCAAAATCCACACCAAAGCTGCACTCCAGTCCTTAGGACTGGAGCATGGCTTTGGTGTGGGTTTTGGACTCTTAGGACGCATGCATCATTGAAATACCATACCTCCAAAGTGACTCGAAGCAGCTTTATTTTGGCCTGTCTGTAACAGGCCTATAAGTATTTAAATCACTGTGCTTCAACTAAACACAGGAAACTTCCTAATAACCTATCTGAGCATTTTTTTTTTCCATCTAGGATATCATAATCTGCACTGCAGCAATAATGCAGTGTGGCGCCGCTTGAACTGCCATGGCTCAATCCTATGGGATACTGGAATTTGTAGCTTTGTGAGATATTTAGCTTTCTCTGCCACAGAACTTTAGTGCCACAACAAGCTACAAATCGCAGAATTCCATAGCATTGAGTCATGGCAGTCAAATCGATGTCAAACTGTGTTAACTCTGCAATGCAGATTAGACCATGGTCAGTAATTGGCAATGCTCTGCAATGGCTCTCCAGAGTATTCAATAGGTTTCTTTCCAAAGCCTTTTCACACTCCACAATTCCAGCACTGTCATTCCACCTCAACTGCCATAGTTCTAGTCCTACAGAATCCTATAATTTGCAATTTAGAGAGTGTTTTGTTTTGGAATTCTTGGTCAAAGAGCTCTAGTACATCAACTAACTACAAATCCCAGGATTTCACAGGATGCTCTAACTTGGTATTGTGGAAGTTCCCTGAGAAATGTTGGGATTAAAACTAAAACCTTTTCCATACAATTATTATCATTTCTTAAAAAATACAATATCGCCAGTGTACATGAGCAGTTTACTGTTGTTAATCTGACAGTTCCCTGCCATCAGATTTACAATAAAAAAAGACAGAATGCACAAAGAAAAGGAGATGGCAGGGGAGGGTGGTGGGATCAAGCCCAGCAGATGCTAGCAGTTCTTCTCTTCCCCAGAGGTCAAAATAGGGGCAGAGAAGGCCTTTTCTCAGCTACTGGTGACTACGCACAATGGACATGTGCCCACCTGTTCTTCTCTGCATTAAAGGCCAGAGCTGTGGAAGTCAGCATGTAAGAAGGACCTTTCTTGGCTTAAGCATAACATATATGATCTACTGCTGACTTCTAGGCCTTTCCACAAATAGTCCCCAATATTTTATACTAAGAGTTCCTAGAATCAGCCAACTCTTTAAAATTATTTCTTCTCTATTTCAGATTCCTTTCCTGGACTCATTGCTTTTATACTTTTGTGTTTTGAATATTACTGATGGTTTGATTTTCCTGTCTGTACATAGGCTGCCTTGAATGCTGGCAGGTAGGGAAGTGACATATAAGTGTATAAAAATTAAAGTACAACAAAAACAAATTGAAAATCCATATCTAGGATGTTTTAGAAGATACATGACTGACTGGTCTCGCTGTTTGAATGGTGTCACAATGGTTAGAAGAATCATTAAGAAATTTAATTAACACAGGAATGGGAAATGTTCTAATTACCATTTAAACTTGCTGACAAAAAGTTTTAAAGTATTTATGACTATGGCTACATGTACTAATTATGGATTGTTCTGTCCATTCTTCTTGTCTGCTCTGTTCACTTGGCTTGGCATAATGCCAGATATCTTGAGTAAAGAAATATCTCTATTCTCGTTTGCTACCAGCAATGGCTATTAAACCTAACTAGCAGAAATTACAGTATGCATTGCATATCTATTTTGGGCTGCAAATGTATATGACATAAATATCTAGCCTTTTTTCTTAATCGAGTTTTTAAATTCTGTATAAATGCACTTCTTGCAATGTTATTTTCATACTAGGGTTATACAGTATTCATAAAATTAAATTCAAACTATACATTATTTTTTCTTTGTATATGTTTCTTCTACTAAACTATACATTTTAAGGTGTTTTTTTCCAGCCAAGAAATCAGGAGCTACTTCACATTAACTTGAAAAAAAAAAAGACCTAATGTGGAAAAAAAATACCTTTTGCCATTGTTCTATTGTTGATATTGTTTGCACTTGACAGTATCCTTTGATTCTATGTACAGTAACTCAACAGCTGTGTGTTTCAACATTTACATGCTTGTAATTGTACATCTTAATGAAATACAGGTAGTATTGTTTATATATTATAGCATCTTGTATTTCTTTCACTGAATACTATAGGATAGGCCAGGATAAGTCTAAGGAACCTCAAGCACAGGGGCTGAATTTGGCCCTCCTGAGTTTCCATCTGGCCCTTTGTGGTATCCTAGATGACCATGTCCCCTTTCCATTCATACCATTATTTGATGGTCTCCCCAACTTTTGTAGGTTCTTTTTTTTTAATTCTAAAAGGTTGGAGTGCTTCTTCTCAATTACAGATAGAAAGAGATGTGAGCTAAAATGTGCTGTTTTTTGTTTTGTATTTGTCTAGAACAGTGTTTTGTAAGCTATCTGATGTAGGGGACCTACACCAATGTACCAGGGAGTGCTATCATGAAATGATTCCATTTTATCTGTCATGACTACATCTTATGGAATCCTGGAGTTTATAGTTTGGTGAAGCACTACAGTTCTCTGACAGAGAATTCTTAATGGCCCTTCCTAAAATGCAAATATGAAAGCCAGCATGGTGTAGTAGTTTAAGTATTGAACTAGGACTCAGAAGACCAGGGTTCAAATCCCAACTCTGCTCTGGAAACCCACTGGGTAGCCTTGCAGAAGTCACACTCTCTCAGCCTCAGTCTGTCTTGAACAGATCTTTTCCAAGACAGGCCTGATCTTTTCCAAGACAGGCCTGTGATAGGTCTGCCTTAGTATCACCATAAATCAGAACCAGTTTGAAGGCACATGACAATAACAATAACAATATGCAAATATAACTATTCCATATGATGTTGCCATGGCAATTAAAGTAGAATATGGTGCTATAATTGTGTAGGGTGAAAGGCCCTTTGCTCTCCAAGGGCTTGTAAACTAGGACTGGGATTGCTGAACTTCAAGGTGCTTAGCCTAAGTACAGCTGTTGCTTTAGGTCTAGATAGCTCAATAGGCTCATCAATTTTTTTACCATATGAAGCCAAAAATTATACCAATATTGGTGATTCTATAAAACCAATATAGCATGTACATATAGAATACGTACAACATGGCGGCGCCCCTTCCACATGGGGGCCGCCATGTTTACGTACTGGACGCATAGCGTCCAGACGTGTCACGCGCCTATGACATCGCGAATGCGCCAGCGGCGCCTCACGACGTCATAAAGGCGCCGCAAAAAGAAGCTCCAAAATGGAGCTTCTTTTTGCTCCGCGGGGGAGCCACGCGGTGTGGCTGCTGCGGCTCCCTCGTGGAGCAAATGGCGCCGGCGGGAGACCGCCGCAAAGCGGCAGTCTATATCCCGCCTGAAAAACTTTGGGCCTCATTTCCTCCTGACAACTGGAGGACTAGCCATCCCCTAGATATCCAGTTAAGCTGAAGGGAGTCAGTATTAGATAACAGTTAATAACTGTATTGTGACTGAAACCTTGTGAGCAACCAAAGTACTGTACATTGTATCAGAGTCCAGCAGACAACTGAACTGCATTATGGTGTTTGCATCATTCAACAAAATCCATGTGTAGTATTTCCGTTTTGTAGCCCAGATTTCTTTTGCTAAGTAGATGATCACTGGAAACTACAATTTCACTGGAAATTATGGCAAACCTCCATACTGACCAGCTTCAGTGCTTGCATTATGGCACAATATGATGGAGCGATGCCAAGTGTAGAAAGGGTAAGGGTCATCAATTTCTTTAAAAATGAAGAAAGGCATTCATTTGAGAAAATAGCTAGTGACCCTACCATTAGACAGGATGTGGGTGAGAGATCAGGCAAAAACGTTTGATTTTCATGAACTGAATTTGTCAATCCATTTGTACTGAGAGGAATGGCTCATGTTTCAAACTAACTTGGCTGGAATTTGATATTATGCACTTTCAACCTTGGCCAAAGATTCATTTTCAGCCCAGGTGGCAAAATGGTTTTGGTTGCCCATGTCTGGGGACATAAGGATGCTGTTATTCTGCAGATATGAGTCTCTCCTAGCAAAGGAGAACCATGATCAGGAACTGCTGAGGTTGAAGAACAGCTGTAGAGGGGTTAGAGAGTGGGCAAATCACTTGAGGCAAATTTCCTGGTTGAAAACTGATGCTTTCATCCACAGAACAGTGTTTAGATCTGAATGCCTGTATAGTTTTACCTTACTAGAATAGCTAGAGAATGTGAATGGGAGAGGGATGTTAGTAGTAATGTGGCACAGGGTTGAGCTTAAGTATCTTGCAGCATTGTGGTTCTGACATGAACATCTGCTTTGATCTTTAAAAACCTGTGAGAGATTTCCTTTCCCAACCTAGCACTCATCAGATATGTTGCACTATAATCCCTATATTCCCTGAGGCAGCTGGGGAGGCTGGAAGGTATTGCCCAGCACAGCTAGAGGGCACTGCATTGGGGAAAGCTGTCTTGTTCAGAGGTCCTCTACTCAAATCACATCTAGTTTGTTTCTTGCCCCCACTTTCATTGCCTTCAGCATTACAGGCATCATCTAATTCCACAGCAATTATAAATGTCTTCATGAAGTGTATCCAGCCTTTTTAGCTGAAAATTCACCAAGAGGCATATTAAAAAGCTGCAGCTTCATAGATATTTGCAAGTCTGATGTACATGGGCTCAGAGATCTAAAGTTCTTCACAGGTCCCCAAGAGATTTTGTCATGGAAACAAGTGGATCCAGAGCTGAGGGCACCTGATAGTGCATCTCTTGTCTTTAAATAACGTGTTGTTGTTTTAAAAAAAAAACAGACTCCTTCACTACTTGTCTTGCTAAATCAGTGTGTGCTTAAGGAACTTTCTAAATCCTCCTACCACTGAACTCTTGGTCTTATTGATCTATAATGCTTGTGTAGGACAGAAAAAGAATCCCTTTTTTGTTTCACTTATCTCCTTCAAAAGAAGAAAATATGTACTTAAAAAGTATAAATTACTTGTCGTACTGGGGGGGATTTCCCCCCTAAATGAACAGACCAATACATTTATTTCATTAGTAGCATTGCAACTACATTTATGTTATCACCTGAACATGATTACACATGATTTGCTACCATGTAACAACCATAGTTTGTCAAACTAGGCTTTGGGGGGACTTGAGACCCATAATTAACTGTTCCTAGACACAGAATTTGCTCAGAAATACATGTCTCAGGCTTTAAAATAAAACTTGTATCTTGCATTTTAGATGTTTTGTTTTGTTTTTGTTTACTAGAAGGCACATACAGTTTAATATTGATAGTAAACAATTCTAAAACAAAACATGCAAAATGCCAGTTGAATGAGAAAAATCACATGGTATGACAGACACTTTTTAGCACTTGAGAGAGCACCTCTTCTAAAACTATACTGACTGTATCATCTAATTAGTGGTACCTTTGGGGCAGCTTTGAACTTAGCTAAAATGACCTGATGGATATGTTGAATGAGGTGCAAAATCCAAACTGCATGGACATGGCTAAATAACTAAGACTGCACTGACAGGAGAGGAGAGGAGAGGAGAGGAGAAAATCAATCATCTCCTAGGTTATGTATATTCTATGATTTTTTCACAACAGCAGAGAAAGTGCAAGTTTAGACAATGAGCACAGACTGGAACCCTGGAAATTGTTTGACAATATGACTAATAAAACAGTATTGCATCCAAACCCAGGATCCTATAGGCACTGCATGCTTTTGAATGGGTAGGTTGACAGAAGCTGGGACGAGTGTTGGGAGTTCACCCCATCCTTCAGCACTCAGGCCTCAAGCTGCCAACCTTCTAATCTTCCGATCAGTACACTGGTTAAGTTATAACACTATACTATAATGGTCACCATTATATTGAGGATTTTTTTTTAAAGTACCCACTTACTTTCTTTTTAGTAGTAACAGAAAAATAACAGGCAGTTACTAAAGTATTGAAAAGTAATTAAATTTTAACAACTGAATTTAATATTACAAGCTGCTTGTATTACAAGCTGCTTGCTTAATATTACAAGCTGTAATATAAAATACACCTAAGTGGTGAGACCACACAAATCCTGTAACTATAAAAGTAAGTAAAACAGTTTGTTATGCTGCAAAATAACTCATGTCATCTCTTATGTTACAATCGCAATGTAACTTGACTATACCTGAAATATTGCAAAAAGGGATTAATTGCAAGCAGTTCATTATTGGTAATGAGTCATGTGCCAACTTTGGGAGAAACATAGCCTGTCCCTGGGAAAATGTAAGGCAGTTTGGATTTATACTAGGTAATATCTGCACCACTTCTGTGGGGTGGGAGTTTTAACATAGAAAACTCCTCATTTCCTTTCAGTTTACTATTTTTCATTTCACAAATGGCTTCTCTCTTGCTTATTGACTCCATTTTGTTTGAGTCCTCTTTTTTCATGGAAGCAAAGCAAGATGCTACAAATCTATTCAATGCAGGCTCTAAAAACTGAGTACAAGGGAACTTTATTGCAGTAAGGTCACTGTCACCCAAAAATATTATCTCATTGTGAAAAGTCATGATACAGAGGTGCAACATTACTTAAAGTATTACGCAGAGAAATATAAAGCAGAGTGTGAAAACTGCAGCACTTTCTATTTATGTCCCTTCTGCACACTCTTTCAGCAATAACGCCATAGTGACGCAAGTTATAAAACTAGGCTGATCCTTAATCAGTGCCATAGCATTGTGACTAAAAGACCACAGTAGGGCTATGCAATTCTACCGGGCTTGATTGATCTAATCACAGTTCTCCTTTGACATTTTCCAAGCTCATTCTGACTCAGGTCTGCATCAGAATGCAAGCCTTGTTTTCCCCCAACTGCAAATTCAACTCAGGTAGTTCCAGGAGATGTCACATGGGAATATGTGTTCACATGTGAGCTTCTCACCCCTCCCTAGGATAAGGCTAGATTTCAGCATACAGGAGAGTAGCACTGCAGAGTGTGCAGAAGACTGACAATAATGGCTTCCTGAAGACACTCATGTTTGAGTAGTGAACTGTGGTGCACAGTGGAAGGCTGAGGATTTGGGAACCAGGATCACTAGCACTTGAATGAGGCTTTTGACTCCCTTATATACTGATACGGTAAATCAAAGGTGGGTAAAGTATGACCCATGGACTGCATGTTGTTCCCAAGGACATTTTGGAGTTCCCATCCTAATGTTCCAACAATGAAAAATAGTGGCAAAGTTTACTATTTTCCTCTGCAGTTCTGCATTTAAATGGGTTGCAGAGAACTCCAAGCTTTACTGCCCAAGCCACATTGTCGGAGCAATTGGGGGGGGGGGGCGCAATGGAAACATACTACATTTAGAGCTCCAGTATCTCACATCTTCTGAATTAAATGACCGGGGCTGCTGCTGCCACCGCACCCTCTTTGTGAGTCCCCTTTAACCCTACCTGCCTGCCTCATGCCCTACCCAGCACACCTTTTTAAAAATTCTTTCAACTCATGCAGTTCCAGAGCTCTGCTACAATCATGTCAGTTTTTAAAAAAAGATTTAGAAAGAAGAAATAGATGGGTAAAACAGTAATCTGTTTGCTTGGGAATAGTGAGTGGGAGGGAAGGCAGGAGGGGAAGAGTGGTCACTGACACCACATGACTGGCAATAACACGACTGGCCTGGCAGTTACGTTTTCTACTAGAGCACTTGCACTATCGACAGCTCATTGACAGGTTTCCCCCATCAATGAAAAGGGAAGCCCTAATCATGGTTGGTGGATGCAGCGGTTATGAGTCTTTCTTCCTTTTATCATAGAAGTCCAAATAGTGATGACTACACTATTAATGGCCCATCTTCCACCTAAAATAAGTAGCCCTGGTTTAGCAGTAACCAACAAATAATTACAGCACTGAGAATTTTGTCCAAATATCAGATAAAGGAATCTGATGTGAGCACCCAGAATACAAATCAAGAATAGCGAAAGTATTAATGATTAGCGTTCCAGTTCCTGAAAGTTTCTCATTCTCATATAGGCAGCAGATCAGCAGATCTCTGCTCCAAGGGATATTTTTAACACCATTCCTCAGCCTAAGAAAATGCAGAGGATTAATATGTCAAGAAGTTCCTAGTTGAATTTTCTAACTTCCTTTTTTTTAAAAAAAAAATTAAAGTAGAACAGGCTTCAAAAATCTAAGATTGTAAATAATGGTTCAGGTCAGAAGTAGCTGTCTGTCTGTCAAAATAAACCACAAGTTAAGAAATATATCAATTAATTCAGATATCACATAATTTCAGTAAAATAATGAATCACTACCATTAAGTGGCTGGGTGATTGGGTTGATTCTTCTTCATACTACCCACATAGTGCAGTTTCTTCTTACATTTATTATGAGGTAAGACATTCTGCCCACATAGTTCCTCTACTGGGGTCATTCAGTCAGATGCAAAGCTTGCCTGCCTGTCTGTCTTTTGAGTATGGAGAGAGATGTCTTCCAGTGACCTTTAGCAATTCATCCAAGGTAGTTGGGTTTATCCTACTGGCAATGTCATGTCATTATGGCTTGTCAAGGAAAATCATGAGACCTTTCTCAGGTTGTTATGGAGTTCACTACGTAAGACTCAAAATACATTTCCCCGCAGATGGCATAAATCAAAGAGATGATATCACACATCATCTGGATCTCCTGATAGCCTTAAAGTTGACATTATGTGGGGTGTAACAAAGAACAACTAGACAGATAGTTTAGCTCCATGTAGGAATATCCCCAAAGGCTCTTTTTCTCTTGGCGTGATTGTGGGCATTGGCACTGAGGCCTAATGCAACTGAAAAGAACTATGAAAGGTTTGAGTATTGCTTGACCTTTTAGTAGCTCATAGGGCACTCTGATTCTCCTGGTAGACAATATCAATGTATCAGGTCTGTCTAAAACTCTGTTCCCTGAGCTTTAAGGGAAATATATTTGTGAGTTAGCACACAACACATTAAAATGTCATCTTGGCAGAAAACGCTCTACTGTCTCAAGGGAATTAGACACCAGCACAGCACATTTCAGTGGGCATGCATAGATGGGCTTCCCGTAAGAAAAAAAAATCTATATCTGATGATACCAGTTATAATGCTGGCTGCCACATGCTGCACTCACTCAAGCTTTTGAGTCATTTCTAAGGGCTACCGCCACGTATAAGATACTTTGTTGTTGCTGCTGCTGTGTGTGTTCAAGTCATTTCTTATGGTGACCATTAGGTGAATCTAACATGACATTGCAGTAATCCAATTAGGAGCATGCAAGAGATGAACCATTCTGGCTAGACTATCCTTGCCCAGGAAATGTTACAGCTGGTGAACCAGAAGAAGCTGATAAAAAGTACGCTTGGCCAAAGGGATTATCCTCCTACAGCAGCAGTCTTTGTGGAAATGCAACTGCACTTATAACATGGGCACTCCAGTTCTAGACATCATAACTGCCTAAATGTAAGGCCTTCATCTTATCAGAATTCAAGTCCAACTTACTGGTCCTCTTGAAGTCTCTTATAAAATTAAGACATTGGTTTGGCAACTACAATGCCTCCCCAGTTCAGATGACACAGAGAAATAAAGCTGACTGTAGTCAGTATACCACTAAAATTTCACTCTGAATTCTTTAGTAATCCTATCCTAGAACATAGCAATTAAAATGCACAGGGGAGGAGATGGAATTCTGCTGAAATTCTTAGCACTATTGCCATGGAGTTGAATGGGGAACTTTATTGCACAGGCTCCAGGCACAGGATGAGAACGGGACAAAAGGGGCCTGTTTTGAACAGTTCTCAAAAATCGCCCCCTCTGGAATGGATGGGGAATGGAATGGAACGAGTGAGGGACTTTGTGTACAGTAAAATGCATCCCCCATTCATTCCACACTCTTTCTTGGCCCCTTCTGTTCATTCTTGTCCCGTACCGCAGCCCATGGTATGATAAAGTTCTATATTGCTGAGGCTTCCAGATTCAGATCTGCAGAGCTGATCCAGCAAATGTCAAAGGCAATGATATCAAAACTGTTGGGGGGGGAGGGTCAAGCAGAATCAAAAGGTTCTTACTGTCACTGACTCTCTTTCAAGAAGGCATTCTTCAGGATGACCAAGAACATTATGGCATCAAATATAGGCCTGAGGCCAGATTGAAATGCTAATTAGTTAATCCATTTCATCCAATAGCATCTAGAGTTGAGCCACCACCACCACCACCACCACCACCACCTTCTCTAAGACCTAGATCCAAAAGGAGATATCATCAACTAGGACTTATGGAGAACTAATTTCTTTGGACTGTGTTGAATCTCCTGCAGATGAGTCTCTTTTTTATTTTTTTATTATTAATATTATAACCTACAAACAATAGTATTTCAAATATATTTTACATGATATTCCACATACAGTATATAATAAAGCACATTAATTATTCATTCTTTACTACCTTATCTAAATCTTATTCATATTAAACCATTTAATATTAACTAAACCTGTAATTTAAAAAAAACCCACAACATTATTATTAATATCTTCATTCTTCTTACTGTCTTACTTTCATCATATACATAATTCCACAAAGGTGTAATACTATTAATTTATCACTAATTTGTTTTTGTTTTTTTCCTTCCCCAAATGCTCCTCATCATCAGAGCCTGATATCTTCATATTACTTTACCCTCCAAAATTTTAACTCATCCTGTGGAGGTAAAACACGTTCCTCTTTTACTAAAACCTTTTGTACAAATATTTTCCATATTGCTTCAAAATCATTTCTCTTTGTTATTCCTTTTTAACCTTAATTCCACATGTTAACTTATCATGAATTCCCATTTGCCATATTTCTTTATACCAGTCTTGTATTTGCAGATCTCCCTGATCTTTCCACTTTTTTTGCTATAATTAATCTTGCTGCTGTTGACAGATTTGTAATTAAGCCCTTCATAGTCTGGGTGCAGTTGATCTTACCATATACAGATAATGCTATCTTTGGGCAACTTTCTAATTCAGTTTCTGTTATCATTTTTATCTCTTTAAATAATAATTGCCAAGATTTCTTTACAGATCTACAACCCCACCACATATGAATATAAGTACCAATTTCTTGGCAACCCCTCCAACATATCCTTGAACCTTAACCTTACTGGTCTCCAAATTAATTTATAATAATACTCCTTTATCCGTATAGAATTTTTTTGAAATGACATTGATTCCAATTTTTTTCCATTCTTTAACATTTATTATTTGTGCTAAGTCATCCTCCCATATTGTCCTAAGATATTCTTCTTTCTCATTATATTTTGTATATTTCACATGTAACACCTTTCAAAATTTCATTTGCCTCCATACTATCTCTTTGCCTAATTATTTCTTCAAATTTCGTATATTCTCTAAATTCTATAATTTTCCTATTCCAATTTTTTGTCCATTGTTCCAACTGAATACAATTAAACCAGCTTAATTTTAAACTTTGCAATTTCTTCTTTGTTTTTCCTTTATCCTTCATTATCTTCATCCATTCTTTTATCCTATATATTTGTTGTTTCCTTAACTCTTTCTCTAGTTCTTCCTTTAAACTTATCAGGGAAAAAATTAACATTATAGCTGGGGTTAATGGTGAGATAGCAGGCATTAATTTTTTAATATTTTTTTCCAAATCTCTAATATATTGTTTAGAAAGGGGTTTTCTATTTCTTTCATTACTTTTGTGAAATCCTTAAAAATATGTTTCCTAACTTTTTCTTTGTTTCTACTGTTTCCATCTCTAACCAATCTAATTCCCTTTTCACTGTAATTCCATGTATAATATATCTCAATTGATTTCTGTTATAATACCATTTTAAATTTGGGAGATCAATCTTTCATCTTTTGAGGGATTGCACCAGTATATTTTATTGATCCTCACTTTTTTATTCTTGTTACCGAAGTTATTCACTAGTATTTGCCAATTTTTTATTTCAGCCTCTGATATTTGTATTGGTAACATCCTAAACAAAAAATTATCTTAGTAAATAATTCAATTTTTACTAATGTAATTCTAACAAACCACGATAATTAATATTTTATATTCTTTTAATTTCCTTTTAATTTCTATTCTTAATGTATTATAATTTTGTTTCTCCAGTTTTTGTAACTTTTGTGATCTTTATTCCTAAATATGCAATATTTTAAATTTATATCTATCATTTTATCCTTTACTGCAGATGTGTCTCATGGAAAAATACATAATCTAGCAGAAATCTATAATTTTATGTACCTCAACATCCAAGTTTATCAGTTTTCTCTCAGCTCAGTTGCAGTCCCTATATTACAGAGAAAAAGGTCTTCTCCAACCAATATTATACTGTTCAGCTATCTCTGCTGTAATGCAAAGTATTTGGGAGTTGGCTTGTCTTGAATGGACAACTGAAAGCAAATGGCTTTTAAAAAAACTGTTTATGGTGGAAATGGAAACGGACAGAGCTGGTTTGCTGATATGGACTGGCATAACTATCTGCATGTTTTGAGTCTTTTTAAGACTTCAGATGAGTACCTTCCCTTCAAATTTGCCACTACACCACTGAGTTTTAGCTTGAATGAATGCTTCTAATGTCTTCAGTTTTTATTTAAAAATATGTTATTGGTCTTTCAAAAATACAAAAAAATAATGCAAGGCTATCCAACAACATTTAAAAAAAAAAAGTCATCTAAGGCCTGTTACAGACTGCCAAAATAAAGCTTGCGGGTCTCTTTGGAGGTATGCGTTTAAATGATGCATGCATCTGAAGAATCCAGAAGCTACCAAAGCTGCACTCCAGTGCTTAGGAATGGAGTGTGGCTTTGGTGCGACCTCCGGACTCTTAGGAAGCCATCATTTAAAGAGCATATCTCCAAGGGACCGAAGCAGCTTATTTTTGCAGTCTGTAACACCTAAATAAGAAAAGAACATCTTGTCACAATACCTTCTGCACAGTAGTCATATGGGTTTGAGCACAGCTTCCAGTGCAACAGATGAGGGTAAATATCTGTATACACTGACTTCTGGTGTTACATTTTGTTTCTTAGCAAACCTTTGTTGTCTTCAATTTTAGGTAAAAGTTGTAGAGTTCTGAAGATTTTAGTGTTTATGAGCACAATTATCTTTGCATGGGTCCTGATGTCTAGTATTAATGTAGACGATGGCATTGTGCTGACTGGAGAAGAGGCTTAATAGCAGTGCTGACCCAAATATTTGAAGTCTTTGGAAAATAATAATATGGCACCGCCTCCCATCCGCTAACTGTGGTGAATTCTTTCTCCAACACTAACAACAGGGCAAAGTTCCAAGTGCAGCTAATGACAACAGGGAAGCTTAGAAGGTTCAAGACAAGCCATGAGTTCTCAGCTTTACCATTTTGTGGTCATCTCAAGATCTGTTAACTGAGGCAACCTCATCACTCTACCTGTTGGTAGAGCCATCTGTGATAAGACACAATTTTTGTCTTCTGACTCCCTTCCTAACTATTCCAAATATTTTGTCAAAATATAAAATAGGATCAGGTTTTGCCAGTCCCTCATGTGAATTCTTTACTTTTTAACCACATTTTTCCTCTTTCATGTTGATGATCAAATGGAAAAATTCTAAATTGCCATATCTGATTAAAAAAAAAAAAGCTTTTCAAGATATGACTTCTCTGTTCTAAATTATTGCTTTGTCTTCTGATTTCATATTCAATCATTTTCTTTTCACATGTGGAACTATACACCGTTTTCTTTATTTTAAAAACTAGTCAGACATAATAATGTTCATGTTAGCCAATTCTGGGTTTCACAGAGCTGTGGAATTGCTTCCCAGTAGGTAGCAGTCAAATGACAAGACATTCTATCAGCTTTCTCCATAACTATGAAGTTTTTGAAGCATCTCATTATCTTTCCCTCTGAACAAACATTTAGGAACTCCCCCCCCCCCCATGTCAAAGTCCACATTTAGCATAGCTATTAGCCTAGTTTTCATATATGGACCTTGTGGGGATTTGAAAGTTGTTACATCTAATGCATACATTATAAGCAAGGAAGGCAGACACGCTGCCTATGAATGAAGAAAATACATCAGTGAAATCACCCTTTCTTTTCTCACAAGAAGAATATCAGTGTTGATCCAGACAAATCAATAAAATTGGAACAAAGGATATGAGGCTGATGACTACAAATTAAGAGCATAAAAAAATCTGACAGGCACAGTTTAGGTGCTAGCATAATTTCTGAGACAAAGGTTTGCACAGGATTCTCCTTCCCCCTCCAAGGTCATGCTCCAGCAGATGTACAGAAAAAAGGGAAGGGAACATTAAGAAGATTATGTTTAACAGTAGACACCTCTGGGGGGGGGGGAATCAAGGGTTATATTCTTTATGGTAACCTCCTTGAAGCGACATGTTTGATCAGGTCAGAGTTCAAGCCAGTAGTGGGTGGAGCTAGAGTCAACACAGAGGGGTCTACACCATCCTTCCCCTCTCACTCCTCACAACGTTTGCTGCAGCAATGTCAGAACTCCAAAGCCAATTACTGATCAATATTCACATTCACTTTGGTTGCTGTTCATATTATTGTTGTAATGCTTTAGATGAAGTTCTGCCAGCTTGCTTTCAGGGGGGATGGATGCTTGGCGGGATAGCTGCATAGGTTTGGAATGCACTGTTTAATTAGTCGGAGGACATCTGCGAACTTGTCCAAGGTCAACGGTTTCTCAAGCTGGCTAGCTGGGAAGCAAGCAGGAGGGGGAACTGTGGGCAGTAGAAGGCGGGAGAGGAAAAAAGGAGTATGTACTTTTAACCTGATGTTTGAGGCTTGACTTTCAGAGTTCACTAGAAAGTCTGTCTGACCACTTTCATCTATATCTCAATAAACTTCACTGCTTTTAAGCAAGTTGCTGTTGTGGATTACTGGTGAAGGTTGTTGGAGCGTTACAGCAAACCAGCCAGATTGCTTTCACCAGAGTGTTCTTGTTTGCAAGGGCTTTGGAATTAAAGAGAACCTTATGGACCCTAGGTTGCCCACCCCTGAGACAGGGAACTATGATGGAAGAGATAACAAGCACCAAGACCTGCTCATAAGAAAGGAGTAATGTGGAGGGATGTGAAGAGTAGCAGCAAAGAAGGAATGTGGGGAAATGCACGGAACAGAAAAAGCAGCAAAACATGTAAAACATGAAGATGATTTGGGCAAAAAAATATCAGTCCACATACAGCTAAGACAAAAGGTTATCAAGCTATTTTATGTCTCAATTATGAATAGAGGTTGCATGCGTTCAACAAGTCATGTAGACTTATTACCTATCATGGGGTTTTCTGGGCAAGATTTGTTCAGAGGGAGTTTACCTTTGCTTCTACCTAAGGCTCAGAGACTGTGACTTGCCCAAGTTCACCCAGTGGATTTTTGTGGCTGAGCAAGGATTCAAACCCCGGTCTCCATTATGCTGACTCTTATGATTTATATGTGAATTCAAATAGTGTTGATTGAACTGGGGTTGTAACAAAGTAAAACTCTAAGTTGTTGTAAAATTCCACTTATGTGCTTTTCCAGACATTTTCCAAATTAGTACAAAAAACAGTTCACTTTATAGGACCAAATATAGCAAGTAGATATTACTATATAACCTTTTGTTAGATGAAAAATTGATCTAGTGCATTTTGGTTCTTTATGATCACCTTTATAAGTGCTTGTTGTTTGCTTCTCATCTAAAAGCAATATAACATATGCATTATCTGTGCCTTTGATCACTTCCACCCCAAATCTTCTCACTTATTTGTCTATAAGACAGGTACATCAGAAATTATATTGTAATCAGAAAAAATGGCATTTATGTAAATGGCAGTTTGTTCTCCTGAGAGCCCCATAATTGTGCTTCAATCCAGAAAGGATGCTCTGCACCTAAAGGAATATGGCTGCTGCTAGACTTTCTGCACCCCTTGCCATTGTACAAAGAAAGGTGTGGCGTGACAGAGGATCATGTCTAGCACCTGAATTAAAAAAAATTACCAAGAGTATAAGTGATCACAGGCTCCCCTCAGATATCAAAGTTGGCAGAGATTATTATGTGTAGCAACTGTGCACCAGCTGCCACCTGGCCAATCCTTTTGTATAAGTGAGATCCCACAGAAGTCTGCTTGAGAACTAGAGCTGGTATGAATGACACAAGTGCAGTGCCTCCATCCTCATAGCTTGTTGAAGATTTAAGGTCCTTTTCCATATACCTTTCAATCTCTGTCCACCCATATTTCTCAGAATCCACTGTTTTGGTCACCCAGGCTTCCAAGTTGGCAAATGCCGTTCTTATACAGTAGTCATATCAACATCTGCATTCTGCTTACATATGCCTATCTGGAAATTGTTGCAGAATAAGCTTATTATTATTATTATTATTATTATTATTATTATTTCTTACCTGCCTTTCCCCACAGATCAAGGTGGGGAACAACAACTATTAACAGACAAACAATTTTAGATATATCTAGTAATGTTTATTTCTATTGCTTAAATAGTTTAGGCACATGCTCCTTATAACAACAGTGGAGTAAACCTGATCTCTTTATCAACTTAAACCTCAAATGATACTAAAAGAGGAATGAGTTATACAAAGAATATCTTTCTGGGGATGCTTATATGTCACAGTGAGAATGAAAAGAACAAGGCAGGGACCCAATAGTTTCACAATGTTTTCATCTACTCTCCCCCACCCATCATTCATCTTCTATTCATCTTCCTAATTTGAGTAAAGGTGAAACTTTACAGCGATTATGTTCATTTTATGTTTTAATGCAATAAGAAGAGTTAACGTGAAGGATTCCAATAGCTTCTCTGAAAGGCTGGCAAGCTTGATGTTCTATAAGAGCAATCAGTATTTTGATGTGCATCCTCCCATGATGTCCTAGATATTTCTTGAAATGACAGCAGGACTACAGGGTGCCTAAATATAAGTAATGACTAGCTCATCCCCCATAAAAAAGGGGAAACAGCATTGGGAACTGATACACTTAGTAAAGAGAGGGCTATTCCAAAAGCTTAGAAGGTTGTTCGTCTTCTTTGAATTTCAATGAGTCTCAGGTTTTGGTAGTAGTAGCCAATGTGTACTACCACTTCATCAACTGGCAAGGGCTGGGAATTGGAAGAGATTTTGCCACATGACTGCTGAAACTACACCCATATTGTTGAAAGAAGGAATGCAGTATACTATATTTCTGTAAGTGTATTCACCCTAAGAGAAAGAAAATTCTACAGTTTTGTGGTTTTTGCTGTTATTTAATTAGAAGGTGCCCCATGAGAAGCAATTACCCAACTGCAAAAGAGTATCTTGTGATAGCCGAATAACAAATAATTAGGAGAACATAAATAGTCTAAGATAAAGAGTAATAGTGGAGGTGAGCATAAAGTTCTAATATGCACATCTCATTACCGTTTTTTAAAAAAAAGAGTTTTGTTAGTTTTATGTTCAAATATGTTAGTTATATCCATAGGAGTTGCTGGGAGGGAAAGGCAATTAGCAAAGCCTTTTGATGTGCTGAAAAGGCAGAACAAAATAATGTATAAACTACACTGGATAATAGCCATGCTCTATACTTGTGTACCCAGAGAATTTCAAAGTCAAAAGCAATTTGACCTAACCATTAGACCCAGTGACCCTTAAAGAACATGGTTCAAATCAACTTATTGTGTTGTGTTATGCTTAACATAACTGGCCATAATGTACAATTCACTTATCATGTTGCTGTTCCAGTATAATTGGAAATTCTTTGCGATAAGTAGTTTCACAGTTGTGCATGAACAGTATAAAACCATGTTAGGGAAAGTGCCTGGTAATATAATGTAAATCAAATATATAGTACAGGTCCTTGTTTTAGAACTTAGAAGTATTGAGTAACTTGTAATGAATTACTTTGGCAAGTAGTTAGATTTTGCAGTTATGGATTTGCATGGTGCCTCTAAAGGCCAGGGCACCAATTCATTACTTTTCAAGTAATAGCAATAAGAATAGCAGTTTCATTTATATACTGCTTCATACCACACTAAGCAGTCTTTAAGTGGTTTACAACTATAAGTTAATTGCCCCTAACAAGATCTCCCTTTGTTGCTTGCTACTGGGTGTATTCGTGCTCTGACCAATGGGAATGGGAGGGAAAAGATCAGTCCCCACTTTGATCCTAGGTGACTTTAATATCCACGTTGACGATTCCAATAACCCTACAACATCTCGCTTTAACTCTCTGCTAGCTTCTTTTGGCCTCCAACCACACTCCAACTCTTCAACTCATTCTCTTGGTCACTGTCTTGACCTAGTTCTTGCTGCAAACTGTGCCATTTCTGACTACCTGGCACTTGACCTTCCACTATCTGACCATCATTTAATCTCCTTTGCTCTCACTTATACTCCTCCTCCTCGCCATACTATTCAACGTCTTTTTCATGATCTTCAATCTGTCGACTCTAACCATCTTGGTCTGACCCTGGATTCATCTCTCTCTTCCCTAAATCTCGGGGATTCTACTGATTCAGCTATGTCTTTATTTAACTCCACTCTTTCCTCAACTCTTGACCATTTTGCCCCTGTCTCTGTACGCACTTCTTCCTCTAAGACTAGACCTCAGCCCTGGCTTACCCCCAACATTAAGTTTCTCCGGTCCTGCTCTAGAGCGGCCGAACGTCTTTGGAGAAAGTCCAAAGAGTGGGCTGATTTTATCCATTTCAAATTTGTTCTTTCTTCCTTCTCACGCGCCCTCTCTATGGCTAAACAGAATTATTACAAATCATTGATCTCTGCCAATGAGAGGCGCCCACAGCGTTTGTTCTCCACCTTCAACACTTTGCTTAAACCTCCCTCTCCTCCTGTCTCTTCATCTTTCTCTCCTAATGACTTTGCTAACTATTTCATCTCTAAGATTACCACTATTCGCTCTGAGATAGTCCCTCCTGATTCTTCTTCTGCTCTTAATCTTCTATCGCCTTCGCCTAACAAATTTTCTGTCTTTCCTCCTGCCTCTTTGAATGAACTCTCTACACTTCTCAACTCTTCCAAACCTGCTACCTGTCCTCTTGATCCTATTCCTACTCGTCTTCTAATCTCTATAGCTCCCTCTTTTCTGCCCTCGCTTCTCCATATCTTCAATCTCTCTCTCTCTACAGGCTCCTTCCCTTCGGACTTCAAACATGCTCTCATTCCCCCAATTCTGAAAAAACCTTCTCTTGACCCCTCCTCTTTGTCTAGCTATCGTCCGATTTCTCTTCTCCCCTTTCTGTCTAAGGTTTTGGAACGGGTTGTCTATTCCCGCTGTCTTGAGTTTCTTGAAGCCAACTCCATTCTCGATCCCTTTCAGTCTGGCTTCCGCCCAAAGCATTCCACAGAGACAGCCCTCACTATGATCTCGAATGACCTTTTACAGGCCAAGGCTAATGGCCTTTACACTGTTCTCATCCTTCTTGATTTGTCTGCAGCCTTTGACACTGTTGATCACTGTCTCCTAATTGACATACTCTCTGACCTTGGGTTCTCAGACTCTGTTCTCGACTGGTTTAGATCTTACTTGTCTGGCAGATCTTTTGCAGTGGTTGCAGGAGGTCAGACTTCTTCTCTTGTTCCCTTATCTGTTGGAGTTCCCCAGGGCTCTGTTCTGGGTCCCCTTCTGTTTTCTCTCTACACACTGTCCTTAGGAAAACTCATCAGCTCTTTTGGCTTTTCCTACCATCTATATGCCGATGACACCCAGCTGTATCTTTCTGCCCCTGACCTTTCTCCAAGGCTTGAACAGCAAGTCTCATCTTGCCTTACAGCTGTCTCACAGTGGATGCGTTTGAAGCTCAACATGTCCAAGACGGAGCTTCTTGTCTTTCCTCCTAAGCCCAACCTTCAACACTCCTTTTCTGTCTCTGTGGACAACATTTCCATTCAACCAGTCCAGCAAGCCCGCAGTCTTGGTTTTATCTTTGACTCTTCTCTGTCGTGTATCCCTCAGATCCAGACCACAGCCAAGGCTTGTAGATTCTTTTTGTACAATATTGCCAAAATCCGACCATATCTCTCCGCCTCTACTGCCAAGATCCTGGTCCATGCCCTAGTGATCTCACGACTTGATTACTGTAATGTCCTCCTGGCTGGGCTTCCTCTTTCTCACCTCTGTCCTTTAATCTCTGTCCAGCATTCAGCTGCACGCATTATCATTCCACCCACCGCTCTGACCACATCTCTCCTGTCTTGGCATCCCTTCCCTTCCCCCTCCCTTTCCGCATTCAGTATAAGCTCCTGCTGTCGACATTCAAAGCCCTCCATGGACTGGCCCCTCCTTACTTATCCGACCTTCTTTCTCCTCACCTTCCCACCAGGGCCCTCCGTTCTGGTAGTCAAGGTCTGCTGTCCCAGCCCAGGATTTCCTCTGCCCCATCTCGTATTCGCCCCTTTTCACTTGCTGCCCCTCACTCCTGGAACCTTCTTCCTCCACAAGCAAGAGCCATCACTTCTTTAACCAGCTTCAAAACGGAGTTGAAAACCATCCTATTCAGAGAAGCCTTCCCAGGCATCGCATAATTGTCGCTTACTATCTGATGTTCTGTTGTTGGCTGTTTATCGATCCATTTCCTGTATTGCTATGTTCTGTATATGTATTATCCTACTTGTGAGTATGTATTTTCCCTGGATAATGATTAACCTTCCATTATGAAGCCAAGCCCTCCCTCCAGTCCATCTGCCTTGGTCCAGGCCTCGGAGGTTGAGAGGAACTGCTGGACCTCTTACCCTTTCCCGTCACCACCCCCTTCTCCTTCTGTGTCATGTCTTTTTAGATTGTAAGCCTGAGGGCAGGGAACCGTCTAACTAAAAAGATTGCATGTACAGCGCTGTGTAAATTTACAGCGCTTCATAAATAAAGGTTAATAATAATAATATGTCTGGCCAGAAGACACTTTTTATGTGGGACGCTTTGAAGGTAGTGAGGAACAAAGGAGCCAGTTAAGATCTACACTGCAGAAATTGTGGTTTGATACCACTTTAACTGTCATGGCTCCATCCTACAGAATCCTAGAATTTGTAGTTTTGTGAGGCACCATCACTCTTTGGCAAAGAAGGCTAAAGACCTTGCAAAACTACAAATCCCAGGATTCCATAGGATGGAGCTACAGCACTTAAAGTGGGATCAAACATTGTAAATCCACCCAAGGGAGGGAGAGGAGAGACACTGATGATGTGAATTAACTAGAGGCTCATGTTGGTGATAGAAGTGCAACAGTGCTTAGCACTAAAGAGTCAGGAATGCCTCAGAGAGGACAGTAGTAATAAGGTTAGATAATTTGAGTAATCCAAAGTATCATCCGTTCTTGTCTATCTATCCTAAACCCTCTGTGATGTAAATTGATACTCTTGGAGATGTTTTTCTGCTTTTTCTCTCCTTGCCAGTTCTCTCTCAGCAATTCCATAGAATGAAGCTGGATTAGATCAGCACCTTGAATAAATTTCTTGTTAGAATGAAATTCCTACAGTAAAGCTTTTAGTTTATTTCTCCATGCTATTGGTATTTTTTCTTATTCAGAATCTCTAAGTGCTGCACACACTCTCTAATGGTTGGAAATTTTAAAAAGAAAACCTTATAGCTGACTTTTCTGCTTTCTTCCATTCTGCCAAATTAATGAGACAACTACTGCTGATGCTGCGAGATCAAATTACCTCAGCTGTGTTCTCTCAGAGCTGGTTTCTCTTTTTCTATGTTTAGGGCATCCTTTTTAATAATATGAATAGAGAAATGAGAGAACAGTGTTTCTTTTAGTAAAACCAAATCTAATATTATTTGCAATGTAATTTCAGGCTGAAGTTTCTTAGTGTCCAGTAAATAGTGTAAGAGTTCCAACTCCAGAAATTTATTCTCCAGTGCAGGTTATATTCTGGTCAGCAACCCTCCTTCTACAGGCTCACTGCATTCAAAAAGTTTATGTCAGGAAGTCTCCCTTTTCCTCTCCACACCCTCCCTTTTGTCACCTGGGAAACTGTTGTACCCAGCAAAGAAACGTTGGGGGGATGTATGTCTGTTGCTATTGAATTCAAAACACCAGAAGCTGCTTTCATTGCTCAAACCTGTAGCAATGCTGTATGGAGAGTACAGCACTCACAAATGAGCAAGAAAGAATTTAAATCATACCTTGGAAACACTACTTTTTTTTAACTACAATTCTCACAATCCAATAGCCTGGTTTGAGAAGGTGTAGAGTTACAAGCCAACAGCCTACATCAAGCAAGTGGAGCTTAATGCTCTATTCATGCACTTCTGACTCTACCTTCCATTTTATGTCTTCTCTTTTTTGGATCGGGTGCAAGGTACTTCCATCTAGCCCTTTCCAGCACATCTGCCATTAACAACTACTACTGGTGGTGAGGGGAGCAAACAGGGAACCAAGTCAGACAACGAAGAAGCAGCAGCTAGTCTTGGCTCAAAGGGGGAAGAAAATTGGAGTGTGTTCATAGGTGTAGTTTACCTTTCTGCCTCTTGCCCTTGGAGCTACATCATCTGAAGTGCCTTCTTGCTTCCTCCCTTCCTTATCATTAAGCCAGCAGCCCCAGCCCACCCCAGGACTTGACACCTGTGGGTGAGGGGAGATTCTGGATATTGCATAAAGGGCTACAGAACAGCATCTTGTACTCCATCCAACAAGACACACACACACGTGAGCTACACTTACACATGTGCATGCCA
This sequence comes from Sceloporus undulatus, assembly GCF_019175285.1. Lineage (NCBI taxonomy): Eukaryota > Metazoa > Chordata > Lepidosauria > Squamata > Phrynosomatidae > Sceloporus > Sceloporus undulatus. The sequence goes on from NC_056523.1 coordinate 275,703,952, forward strand.
CTAACAGGATTTCAGCCATTGCCCAAAAAAGTAACTTTTTCAAGCTCTGGTCTGAACTGGGAACAGAGCTAACTCAGTTTTTCTCTGATATCTTGTAGTGCTACTTTAAATCACACTTGCATAGGGAGGATGAGGAGCGTTGCTCATTGCTGTCACCTTTCTCCTGTTTTGTTAAATGATAAGAAAACAAAATTATTATTTGAAAATCTTCTTTCATCATATTTACACTAGTGTATTCATATGCAAATTGTGGATTTATTTTTCTTATTTGTGAGCTGCCATGTTTATTTTTATGGAAAGGCAGAATGAAAATACCAAAACAGATAATAAATAAGGAAAAATTAATGCAACTGAAGTGTTCGATGGCAGGCAAATTTCAACACATGTTTTAAATGGGGAAATAATCCTGCCTTGGAATGTTATTTCAATTTGTTTGCTTCATATTCTTTATTATAGCTTGTCAACAATAATGTATACAATCATGTGGGTAAATTTGCCTTCCCTAATCAGATCTGTGGGTGGAGACCTTTGTGCATTAATCATAAATGAAGCGGTTTTATAAAATCAATATGCTTCTTTCAAAACCTATAAAGGCAGCCAGGTAAAATACTAAGTAAGGAGCATGATTAAATGTTATGACTTCCAGAATATTAAGTACATGTAGTCCCCAATATAATATATATCGGCAGTAGCACCTAGGCCTTTCAGATCTAATATATCGGATTTTCTTGTGGTAAATATCCCCACTGCTGATTTATGACATGCCAATAGGAAGAGCTAACTTTGACCAATATCAAGCAGGTTGATTAAGTCAGCAGCCAAGCTGAAATGTCTATGCTGAAAATAGTTTTTGAGTATGAGCTAGGCTGCGCTGTGCTGAACATGGATAAATGCTCCCAGTATCAACTTGTGTAATGGATTTAGCCACTGTGACTGTGGGACTGGTAGAAGCAGGATTGGCCCAAGACATTTTGCAGCCTGAGGCCACATACAACACAGCATACTTTTTAGTGTTGTAGTAGAAAACTTTGAAGTGCATAATGACATTCCTGATAGCCACATGCCAAAGGAGAAGCAGAGGCAGTTATGTCAATCCATATCAACAAACAACATATCTCCATCTGGAGCAGGTCTTTTCTAAAGATAATAGGCCCCCATTGTACATTCAGGACCAAACAGACAATGGGCTTTGTCACACGAGCCTCTTAAATCAGAATTACAGTTGGATAATACCACCTTTGGCAATACTTATCACATGATGTCACCCCCAAATCATTGCTGCTCTGCCTCCAAAGTGTGATTAGACTGTGCCTTGCCATTGACGGGGAACACCTAACAATATGCTCCCAATTAGTCCTCTGGTATGATAAATTTCTCTAACTACAGTCCCAAGATTGGGCAATCATGTAGTCACAGTCTCCTTCTTTCTCTCCCTCTTCTTTCCCCTCTCTATCCCCAAACAGGTTTGTTTTCTTTTCTTTTTCCCCCACTTTCTTTTCTTTTCTTTTCTTCTTTTTTTTTTACTATATTGCATTGTCATAATTGCCAAATTGCATTACAACTAAAACTAAAACTAAAACAAAACAAAACAAAAAAGACATGCTGGATAGGGCAATATGACAGGGAGATGGGGTTAAGGGGCAATCTGGAAGAGAGACAGAGTGCTGAGCTGGCACAAGCAGCCCCAGGCCTCATTCCCACTACCGTTTAAACCAGATTGTGATTCAGTACAAACTCATTTAAACGAGCATGGTTCCCACTTAATCTGAATCACTGAAGTGATTTCGAAAGGAGAGCCATGCTCTAGACCCATTTAAACCACGGGGGTTTTTTGACGCTGGTTTTTTCCACTTCTTTTCATCTAAATCGAATCAGCACAGGTGAGAACAAGAACCAAATCAGATTTGATTTCACCATTCAGTTTTAAATGAATCGCTTCTGAGCAAATGGGAACCGGATAGGGATCAGAATCAGTTTATTGAAATGGAAATGAATGTTCTGTGCAGGAACCGATTCTATTTAAACCGATTCATTTTCCAGTGTGAACTACAAGTGAGTTATCTGCTTCAGGAACCGATTCAAATAGAATCAATTCATTTCAGAATGGGAACCACAAGTAGGTTATTTTGATTTGATTAGATGACAGAAAATGTGATCAGGGCAAATGTAGCGGGAACCATGATCCAATGTCAAATTGATTCATCAATTCAGATCGGAAACTGATTTAAGTGTAAGTGGGAATGAGGCCCCAGTAGTGCTATTGACAGGATGTGTGATACTGAGGACTCCCAAACCGGTATGTATCCATTTACTTTTGCTAACATGATCGTGGTGAGAATGGGGCTTGTGTGATAATGTCCATTGTCTTATAACAGGAATAACTCAGAACAATATACAATTCATTTGACTCTAGCTACTGCTAGGATCTCAACTAAGCTCAGAGGAGAGAAAGAAGCCTGAAAAGGGGGGAGTGGTAAGGAGAGGAAGAGGAGGATTTAAATTTTAGTGGGATAGCTGTGCTAGCCTGTAGCAACCCAAACAATGAAATGATTTGTGATGCCTTAAAAATTAGCAATATTTATTTATTTATTCATGTATTTATTGAATAAATTTTGATGGATTGGAGCCCTCTTCATGAGATCCATACATCTCATGAAATTGTCTGTAATGCAGACAAAGCTGTGCTAAATAAAACTGGTTAGTCTTTTAGTTTCTACAGAATTATTTGTTATTTTTACACACATTTCCTTCCCCCATTTCATATTGCCACTCCAGGCAACTGATATCATTAATGAAAACAAATTAGACAGTAAGGCCATGAATGATGTTCTTTCCTCGTTTATAACTTTTGCCATCCTGAGCACACACTGATATTGGTTGGCCACACGTGTCCCAGTTTTCATTGGCCGTGTAAAGCTCAGGCTTTCTGGCTAGCAACAGTTGACACTTCAACTCCCCCTGCACCTCACAACATTAGTCATTAACAACTGAACATGCCCTCAAAAACCTAGCTTTTCAGCCAGACAGCACCCTAGCCAAAGGGTTTCAGTGGTACTGCAGATCGAGGTGCTGGGAAATGATGTTTTCAATTCCTGATCATGGGGTGCATTGACAGAAGCAGTTGTGGAAGGAACCTGAGGAACTCTCCAGCTGCCTATTCTCAATGTGTCCCATGACCAGGAGCTACAGATGTCATTTCCCAGCATCCTGATCTGCAGGGCTTTGGAAACTCTTCAATTGTGGTGCTGCCTGGCAGAAAATCTAGTAGTTGTTAGCAGGGGTAGCATCATCTGATGTAACTACAATAATGGCACTCTGACATCTAATGATACAAGATCTCATCTCTTCTTCCAGGACGCCTTACCTCAAGATTTATTTCCCCATCAGGAAATCCAGAGAAGCATAGCCATTCCCTGGAACTTCAACCAATACTCTAAAACATGGCAAATGTATTTCTAGTTCAAAAAACTTTCCCAGGGCACAAGAGTTGCCTCTTGCTGCTTTTCTGGATTCTGTTCAGAAAAGGGTCCATTAAAGAATGTAGAAGAACTATTGCATTAATAATGTGTCCATGAGTCAGTGAAGGCTATTATCTCTTTGTAAGATGTTACTGCTTCCTCAACAACGGAAGACATCAGACATTCAGTGCTCCAAAATATGTTCTCCTTTAAAAATTAATGACATGTCATGTTACAGTATGCAGTAAGTGAAAGGAAGAAAAACTCATAGCAGTCAACTTTTTTATTCTAGTCACTGCTTGAAAGGGTAATCAGGGACTTATGTCCAAGAGGCAGAGCCCAGGCAGACTGTTAGAAAGGCTCATTAGATTGTAACATTGCTTGGAAAGAAAAGAGTCAACTTATAAAACAAGTGCAGTCATTAGAACTGACAGGAGATGGAAATCTGCTGTGTATTCTGCAAGGTGGTTTGTTTCCTGTTTACAAGGTGTGTTTGAACAAGTTAAGGGATGTGACATTCATCACCCATTTTTACAGGCACTTACAAGGAGTCACATTGTGGCAAAATGCCCACAAACATTTTGTATGGCCAGATGGAGACATCTGTGGGCTTCTCTGCTGCTGCTGCTGAGCACAACTTTGTTGACATCTCTGAAACCATGTCAATAACCCACCAAACTGTGGTTTCTTTCATTCAATTACACAAATATCTGGACTGAGTCTAACATCTGTGGGGAACGTGCCCCCACCCCTAATTATTTTGGAATATAATAGTAGCTTACCACTGAGCCTGTTGGGTCAGGTTGTGGTTAAAGGAAATCATAGAATTATAGCACCATAGAGTTGGAAGAGACCACAAGCACCATCCAGTCCAACTCCTTGCCATGCAGGAAGACAACAAAGCACTCCTGATAGATGGCCATTCAGCCTCTGCTTAAAAACCTTCAAAGACTCCATCACGTTCTGAGGCGTGTGTTCCTCTATCATAAGCTCTCACTGTAAGGAAGTTATTCCCAATGTTGAGGTGGAGTCTCTTTTCCTGTAACTTGAATCCATTGCTCCATGCCCTAATCTCTGCAGCAGCAGAAAACAAGCTTGCTCCTTCTTCCATGTGACATCCTTTAAATAACCATTTAAACAGGTTATCATGTCATCTATTAACCTCCCCCAGACAAAACATACCCAGAGTCCTAAGATGCTCCTCATAGGACATGGTTCCTAGACTTTTCCCCATTTTCATCACCCTTCTTCCAGCTTTTCCACATCCTTCTTGAATTGTGGTGCCCAGAACTGGACACAGTATTCAGAGTGAAGTCTGAATGTTCTGAATTATCATCCAAGCAGGTAATTCCTAATTGATAAGGAAGCAGAGACAGAATTTGAAAATTAGTTCACCTTCAATCAATCAATATATTTTAAAACAATTTTGAGCATTTATTGAAATCATTGATAATAGTATTAATAGGTTTAATAATTATTAACATTTTCTATTATTTTAACTCAGGCCCCTTCACTATACACAGTTATAACACTATATTTAACTGCGATGCCTGCATGCTATGGAATTCTCAGGCTTATGGTTTGGGTGAGGCACTAGCCCTTTCTAAATGGCAAACTGCATGATTCAGTAGGATGCGGCCGCAGCAGTTAAAGTGGAATCATAGCTCTATGATCATGTACTGTGAAAATGTCCTGAAGGCATAATTTGAGGGATTCTGGCCCATTTTGAGTAATATTATTTTATGTTTTAAACAGAAAACTAACATTTTTTTCACATGTTCTGAACCTATTAACATAATGCCAATTCTGTAAATTCCAACATAAAAGCTATTAATGTTGGCAATTTAAAATTTTAAATTAACATGAATGATAATTGATTTACTTTAGTATAATGTATTTCATGCTCTGGACCCAGAGGCTCACCTAGCAATTCCTTGAATGCAAAGCCTCTCTTACCACCCTTCCTCCTACAGCCATAATGCCCAGAAAAGACATTAATGTTACTTCTAGATTCATGTTTTGACTTTTAGTGCACACTAAAGGTTATGGGGAATGGTCTGTGATTGTAGAAACAAACTACCACCTTCTACTTTAGTTTAAAGGCATGTGAGGGGTGAGGTAAACCTGAAGGGAAAAAATTAAATTGGGTACAGGTTGGGGGAATCTTATTAGGGTCTTCAGAGGCTGCAAAACTGGTTGCTTGGATGTTCCCTACCCCTGGGCCTTTTCACACAAGTTATAGCACTATGACTCCACTTTATATGCTATGGTCCTGACAGTTCCACCCTAAGGAATCTTGGACTATGCAGTTTAGGGAGAAGGGATATTAAGAATTCTCAGCCAGAATGCTCCAATGCCTCCCCAAACTACAAATCACAGGATTCCATAGGATGCTACCATGACAGTTAAATCAGAATGATCATGCTCTAAATATAGTGTGAAAGGGCCCCTGGTTTAAAGTATGCAACCTGGTCAGCACATATAAAAGACTAGAGGTGTTGTCAGCTGAAACTAATAGGGAAATCTATATGCACAGAGGATCCATGTGTGCACTGAACACTTACTCCAAAATCCTAATGGTACAAAACTAATTCTTTCTGTATTTACCTACTTATCTATGTATTTTTAACCATTTTTCCTAGAGCGAGGTAACAAACGTGGCTCTCTTTTTCCCTGCTTGATTCTTGCTGGCTGGTCATGATCAGTGATAGTAATTGGTCCAGTGTCCCTCAGTGAGTTTCATGAGTTAGTGGTGACTAGAAACTGGATATCCTAAGTTTCAGCCCAAAGCTCAAATCACAACACCATACTGACTCTACAGAAAACCTAAAATTTATGTAATACTTAGGAGTGTAGTTCTAGGGGGTTTTCTGCGTGTGTTTTAGGAGCACCTTGCTACTGACACTTCTATTTGTCTCCATGCACTATTTACACCTTTTCCAGTATATTGTTTTTGTTTTGATGTTGTCTGTAAGTTACATCCTCTCTGAATCTATAATTAATGAGCTGCTTCTTGCATTGGGATGACTTGATATAGGGGTTTGGGGGGGGGGATTTTTTGGATGATATTATTTATTCCAGCTATGTAGCCTGTAGGCTTGTGTCAGAGGGAGTACAGATAAAGTCATGTGTCTTTGAATTTACTGTTCAGTATCTATCATGGAGCTATGTGACAGTGTACATCTTATATTTTATAAAAAATATTTTATAAAAAAATATTGTGATGAAATAATTATTGATCAGAGAAACCATGCATAATCCAGCCAATTATGCACTAATTGCTATTTATTTCAATGGGGACCCATGTGCATCAAATTTACCTGCCCCATGTACTTCGGTGGAAATTAGTACTTCATGCAGGATATAGGCATTTAGATCTGGAACTTCCTCCATACCGTTGAAGTGAATGAATAGGTTTCCTGCAGCATGAAAAACATGATAAGGACAACACCTGCTGAAATATTTTTCTTTTCTTTTCATTTCTAGAACAGCATATGATTACCAGGTGCCCTGTTTTATAAAGGAGCTCCATTTGAAAGACTGATAGAAAGTGGCCAATTCCAAGTTGTTTATTGTCTATCTTGAATCTTGTCCATAGTTGGCGATAAGGGAACCACTGCAATTTAATACCTTCTTTTTCTAATTCTTCTTTGGATTTCATTGTCTTTTCACTTCCTTTTAACTTCAAAATTTCTTTATATCTTATCCATCCTTTGTTTTCAAGTCTTATATTTTTTAAAAAAGCCTCATGTGGTGACACCCAGTCTGGTATATTTCTGTATATTTTCCCTTTATAAATTTTCCAAATCCTTAACAATGACCTTCCCAATCCTGCTGCTCCTGGAGTATTATGACCCGAAATTCCCCCCATTACCTGTTTTCTCTATACAGCAATGATGATGGCTGCCTTCCCACACGATCCATGTTCATTGCCCAGCATCACCAAGGAGTTCCCAACAAGGTGCCCATCTATGTTATCAACACCAGGTGCTTTGTTCTGGCAGCAGAGTGACTTGTGCCCACAGTGGCAGCATTGGATGCTTTGCCGGGACTGCCTGGGAAGGCGGACACCCTTCATTCCTTTAGAGAGAGGGAAAACCTAGAGTAAAAGGTAAGGTTTTAAAATTTGGATTAAGGGAAGAAAAGGACAAATCAGTTTTAAACATCATGAAGAGAGTCTAAACCTTATTCAGGGTATTGGCCCTGCATCATGTAAACAGGATGAAGTGACCCCCAGGAGGACAAATTCAAAATAAATAATCCATGTAAATAAGGACTTAAAGTTAACCACAAGAACCTGGAGATTCAGCCATATATTTCTGACATCAAGTAGGCTCTGGCTCTTAGAAAAAAAGGTGTATTTATGACTCTTATGCAAAGTGTGGGAATAATTTTTCCATTAATAGAAATTCTTTGCATGCATGCAATTAATAACAATTATACATGGTGTTGCAATTTAGTTTAATAATGTTAATTACAGCTAGTTAAGAACTGGGTTAATTTGACTGTTGAGTATTCCTAACAAAAATGTTCACAAATTATGGCCTCCCAAGCAGTGCAACTGAATTAGCAGAACAGAATGGTGGGGAAGGGTCTTTTTAAATTAAAGACACTGGTTTCTTAAAACAGAGGTTGTGGCAGCAATGATTTTAATTGCACCCAGTAGGGCAACATTCAATTAGTAATTTTCAGAGTTTAAACTGTACTTTTAAAGGTATTGTTTCATTTAGGTAATGAGGAAGTGGGATATTTCAGCTGAATATTAAGAACTCTTTGTTTTTTATATACAGCTCATTGGTAGATGAGTAATTACACTTGCCAATTTGTACAGTGATTCAGATTGTTTCATGAAGGGACTACCATTTTATGAGTATTATCTTTCTATGAAAATGAAAGCTGTTTGGAATTGACACAATTCGGAAATACCCTGGATGGATGTGGGAAGGATGGGGGAACAAACTTGACAAATGAGTATGTTTGGGGTTTGTTTGCTTTGCTACATACCAGCCAGACACATATTACACCCATCTTGCTGAGAGAGTATAAAGAAATCGGATGCCATGATTATAGTGTCATTCACTTGTACTGTGGAAAGCTAAATGCCCCTAATTGAGGGAACCTGCTGGAGAAGGAGCAGCTCAAGACTAATGCATATAGTGAGGATGTTGCATTCATAACAAAGTTTCTTCTCTCTGCTGGCAATCATGATTCCTTTGGTGAAATAAAATGAGGCTTATCATACATATTTGTAAATATTATTTGGGGCTTTCAAGGTAAAAAGGAGAGTGTAAAAATGAAACCTGAAATACCAAGCCTAAAATGTTAGCTTTGAAAATTAATTCAGTAGCATTAATGTTGAATATTGATAGGTTAATTCATTAGTTAAAAGCTTAAGATTTCCCTTTGTCATGACTGTGGAAATCATGCCTGTAAATTATACAAGTGCACTATTTAAGCAATAATAGACACACTTATGGATTGCAACGGGGTTCTGTTGAATTCACCTCTGAGTAGACATGCAGAGAGTGAGCCAGCATGGGATAGTGGTTTAAGAGTTGGACTGACTCTGGAGACCAGGGTTCAGTTCCCAGGTCAGCCATGAAATCCACTGGGTGACTTTGGGCCAGTGACACTCTCTCATCCTCAGGGGAAGGCAATGGCAAACCTCCACTGAACTAATTTTGCCTTAGGGTCACCATAAGTTGAAAATGACTTGAAGGCACACAGTGACAACAATAACAGACATGGAACGAGCTGGATTTAGCTAAATGAATATTTTGGCTTCAAACGAAAGCTTGCAACCTCACTAAGCCTTGAAAAGCATGTGATGCCCTGCAACGTGAGTGGGTGGAGGAAGAGAGTTGGGGAAGAAGAGAGGAGGGAAGGGGAGTGAATTGAGGGAAATGCTTCACTTAAGTAGTCAAGTGCCCAGCATTGTTTGAGTGACAATAAACTCAATAATTTTGTAAATTTCTATAATACAAAACAGAAAGAATAAAATCAACAGAGAAGGACACTTGTAAAGAGTCTCAATACACACTCCAAGTCCCCAGAAAGACATAGGCCAAAAGACTGGTGGGGGGGGATCAGCCTTTCCAACCTCCAGAGCCTGACACTCTTTAAAAACTATGGCTACTTAAGGACTAAGCAAATCAATTAATCCATTATCCCATTTCACTTTCACAGGTGTCAAACCAACAAGTTATACATACTGATCAAACACAGCCCAGGAAAATATTGCTTAATGTAATGCACAGGGGAAAGAACCACTATGGAAAAAATGAGCGATGCCATAAAAGGGGTTATTTTCCCTCCTTTGCATTGTTCTTCGACTGTTCCTCAATCACAGCTCTTCAATTGCTTTCCAGCTGTTCTTCTTCTCAGTTCTGTCAACCACCAACAGAAGCATGTCATGCATTTTCTCCACTCCTGATATTTCTTTTCCCTAAGCCTTTATGTCTCACTGAATGTACCAGAGGAAAAATCATCCATTCTGCTGAATTCTAACATTCTCAAATTATCTAACTCATTAAAACATGGACTTAACTTCAGCATTAATCAGGAAATTTAGTGAGTTGAGCCCAATTTAGTGCAAAAATATAATGACTTGACAGCACAACAACTTTAATTAACTAGTTTTTTCCAAACTCTGCTTAAAAGGGGTTACAGTCTTGATCCTGTAGAGAATGAGAGAACAAGCACAGTGTGAAGTGCTTCTGTATTTGAGTTAGATTTCATGTATGAAAACTGAGAAAAATGATGTGAAGGAAATGAGACCTCAGGTTTGGTAGCCTCTTCACAAAATAATACTTTGTTGCCTGCTTCTTACCACCTTGAGTCTCTTGCATCTGAGAGAAATTTGTCCAGTATTGGCTATTTAGTATTCTGAGACTGAACTGCCTTTGAAAAACTTTACATACTCCTTTTAGGCGATTTTTTACCCTTAGCCCAGAAGACCTAACATTTCTGGCAGACGCTGGCTTTTATCATCTAAGACTCCTGTGGACTCAAGTAATTACTGCAACAGCACAGGGCACAAAACAAGCAGCCCTTTGGGTTGGGGCTTTTTCCCCTCAGTCTTCTTTATTTCCTTCCATTTTGCTTTCAGTCCAGCCAGCCTTTTCTTCTTCACATGCCTGACACCTCTGGTGACAACAAGAGGGGAAAAAAGGTGGGGGAGAAAACACTTTCATAGGCGTCAGACAGCTTGTGCATGTTGATCAAACACACTCCAGAAAAAGATTGCTTAATGTACGACACAGGGGAAAAGGCCACTGCAGAAGCAAGAAATGAGTAAGTAGCCTGTTTTTGCCAGTTAAAAGAGTAACAGGAGACTGACTACAGGGTAAATAAGTGCCAGTATTACTTTAATTAGAGAAAAATAAAAACAAATGCCTTCATTTACTGAGCTCTTCTTGGTAGCATGGGAGACATTGAGTGCATTAAGTTGAGTCATTCAGAAGTTCTAATCAGTCACAATGGGATCCCAAGGGCTCCTTTTTTTAATTTCAAGAACATGCATGTGTCGCCTTTGTGAGAGAATTCTGTTTCTGTTTTATTTTTCAAGTGTTTAGAGGTTGGGCACATGACTTTCGAGACATAAATACCCAAATTTCTCATTAATTATTTTTTTTCTCCTTTTAGATCTAGGCAAAGGATCTACAATTTTTGAAAAGTGTAGCTCTGCTCTGGTGTTTACACTAACTTGTTCCTTGTATAGAAGGGAGAGTGCAGAGGCACTCCTTGGCTCCATTCTTTTCTTGTGCTCCCACTGCCCAGCAAGCATTAGAGGAGTATCATCATCATCATCATCATCATTGATTTATAGAGCGCTATAAAGTTTGCACAGTGCTTTACATAGTAAAAGTAAAAAAAAAAAAAAAGAATATCTAAAGGGGAGTCTACTCTCTCTTCCATTAACCAAAACCAGGGGAGTTTAGCTGGTGACAGAACTCCACACAACCTGGCAGGATATTTATTCTCATGAAGTATTGCAAGCTTGGTCAACTGAGCAACCAAACTGGGATTTTGGAGTTGGAAGAGAAGTGACTGAACATGCATTCCTAGCTCCCTCCATGTTTATAGCAATGCCTTCCTCAATGAACATATGAAAGGGCTAATAATGTGATATAATATAGGCCCAATTTAAGCGGGCTTTTATGCCACCCCGTCACATGCTAGGGGTTGGCCGAGGATGCAGCATCCATACCAGCCTCACCCCTAGCACGTGATGGGGCGTCAAAATGGCGGTGCTCTGTACACACAGGCACCACCATTTTGAAGTGACAGACACATAGCGTCCGCACGTCCTGTTGAGCTGGTGATGTCACGAGTGTGTCATTTGCACACTCAGGCGTTGCAAGCGTGACACAAAAAGAACCCGCTTTTTGCGGGTTCTTTTTCCGCTGCTGGGAAGCCTCGTCATTTGGCAGCTGAGGCTTCCCGCCGGCAGAAATGGAGGCAGCGGCAGAGCACCCTTTATGGGCAGTCTGTATCCTGCCATAATGACATTAGCATTATGTCATGTGGGAATGCTTAGATATAGACAATGGACTCTCTACTTCAGACTTTCCCATGACATATGAGAGGTGGCAGAAATCTAACAGAGAGGAAATGATGGAGGGGTGAGATCGGAAAGTGCACTTCCACTTTCCCACCCAGGGTCATGCAGTATATGTGTGGGTGGGTGGGTGTGTATATATACACAGCTCTCTTCTAGCCCTGCATTCTCTGCAGATGCCAGCCACAGATGCTGGTGAAACATCAGGAATAAACTTTTCTAGAACATGGCCACATAGCCCAAAAACGCCCCAAAAAACTATGGATGCCAGCCATGAAAGCCTTCGACTTCACAACTCCCAAATTTATATATTGGAGACATATGAAAAAAGAAGGCGAAAGTCCACCCATGTATCTTCCAAAGGGCACATTCTAGAGAATGAGTTTTTATGCCAGTGACAGCAGTTTTGCCATCTCCTTTTGCCAAGATGAAGCAGGAAACAAGTAGGATTTGCCCACCAAGATGGCTTCATATTGGACAGCCAATGAGAGGCAGACACTGTAAGGTTGTAAACTTAAGTTTAATGACAGTGCACCTCAAAAATGTTTCACCATACAGAGCAATGTTGAAACACCTTCTCCATAAAGTTATAGGTAAACAAAAGATTAGTGGTACATTTTAAAGACCTGTGCATATAAGAGAGAAGCAGAGTTTGAAATTCTGTAATTTGGAAGGTGTTATATTGCATGGATTCTCCATCTCTGGAGGTCTTGAGAGAGAGGTTGGATGGGCATCTTTCAGGATGGGGTTGGACGGGATTGCCTTTTCAGTCTCTTCCAACTCTTAAAACTCTATGATTCTGTGGCAAGCAGTAGTATATTAACACCCTCGTGTTCTTCAGCGGTAGAGGTCAGAAATTTCTTCCTTCTTTCTTTAAATATAGTATCCAAACAAATCAGTTCTGCGGTTCAGGAGGAGAAAGGGTGTGTGTATGTGAGGACATCTTGTGGCTTGCTTCATATTAACAGTTATCATCTGTTTTATGTATGTTCTCATATTCTCAGATGAACAGATGCATTTGCAATGTGTCAGCACCTTTGAATCCCTCAGTAGATGGTTGAAATGTTGCAGTATCAAAAACCATGGGGGGGGGGGGACAGTCAGTTAACTTGGATGGGAACCTGAAGTTAAGACTGCTGTCTCAATATTCTGAATTAAAACAACATGAAAAAAATGAAAAGTTTCAGAATGCCCTTAGCTGTGGAAAACAATATCCAAAATAAGGAATTGGTAATATTGTTGATGCTATGCACCATTCCTTTTGGAAAGCCCCTTTTGGTCACAGTGCCAGTATAAACAAAGTCATAATTTGGCTGCCCAACCTATCGTAATTATTTTGGGGTCCTGGTTTTTATTTTGACAGTAATGACTATGGGCTCATCCAGATGGGACAACTGTGTGTGCTGGAGATTACCACATTTGCTGCTATAGTGGTCAGGTTTTCTAAAATATCCAAATTATATATCAGTTCTTCTGGACTGTTCTCCTGCCATTACTGTTGCTGCATTGAAAAATAGAGGCTTTCAGGCAGACAGTATTGCACCCTGAAATTCTGATAAAAATAAGAAAGATGTTACAAAGCAATCATTACCTACAACTTTCTTTTCATCTTGGATGACAAATCCAATTGGAGGTGGGATGGCATTTATCATCCAACACACACACACACACACACACACACACACACACTTCTTCAGGAGTCATGAAATTAAACTTAGGCTGAAAAGCAAAAGTGGAACAAAAAGTACAAAATAAACTGTTTTAACCTGCAAGCATCAGGTTGCTCCTTGGGGATAAAGCATTGCTAGTTACACAAAGCACCTTTTTTACACTATTTTATTTTATTATTTTACACTACCTTGTGTGTACTGTAGCCTTCGCTGTTTACAATACTAAGTTTTAAATGGATTTTAAACTGGTCTAACGATGTGGTTTTTAACAAATATGTCAGCTTGATTTTTTTAAACTTTCTAAAATGAGATTTTTAGATGTACTTTGTTTTAAATTTTTGTATGCTGCTTGGATTACCTTGTCAGGAGAAAGGAAGAGTAATAAATAAATAAATCCACACAGACATACATTCCATTAAATTCATTTCAGGGAGAGTATTTACGACTCCCTATTTGCATAAGATTATAACCTTAAACAATATTATGTTTCTCTCTCCCCCAGATATAAGGAGTGATCCCTCTAGATATTAGGAGTGATCCTTTTGTGCGCGGGGGGGGGGGGTGGGACAAGGAGAAGAACAGAAAATAATACAAGGCACTGACTAAGGCACAACTATAAGAGCTGTGACTGCATGGATAATAAAGAAGTCATAACTGAGTAAATTAGATAACTATAAGAATGTTACAACCTCCAGCCCTTCTGTTTTTAAGAGTCCAAGCTTTATGTAGAAATGCTATTGAATTGTTAAAGATTAAAGGCAGTGTGTCCAGGCACAATAGTAATCAATTGTTTAATATATGAGCCAAAGTAAAAAAAAAAAAAAACACCACTAAAATCCAACAATATTTGGAAATAGAACAGAAACAATTGACAAATTAACCTTTTCAGAAATAAAAATGCAAATTATATATCTACCTGTCTTGAAATGTAGTGTCTCTTGATAAAAGATGGAAGAGTTAGGAAAGAATTCACACAAGAATATGGGGAAATATATGAAGAAAAGAGAGAATCCCAAGTTCTTGTATCCCAAGTATTTGAAAATGTTTCTCTGTTTAGAAAAGAATTTTTTTCAGACCAAGTCAGTTTCTTTCTCTCATCTTAAAAGAAGTTTGCAGATTCCAGAACCTAATCAAAATAGAAGAGAGAAGGAAGGATCAAAGAAAGAAGAAAGGGGGTGCAATGAGAAGTGAGTTAGTCTTGCAGAAATTCCCCAACTTTGTAGCCCCAATTTCTCATGAACTTCCCCCTCCCCATTTGTTGGTTGTCTCCCAGACTGACTAATTAAAACTTGATGTCATTTAAAAATTGTTCTGCCTGAATTTATCATTGGATCAAACATTTAATTATTTTTCTGTTCTCTCAGCTGCATCTCTTCCAGATGTTCAAAAGGTCATATACATCCATATCCCATGTTCTTCTTTAGTACTATGTAGATAAGCACCTGATCTGGCATCATAAATTTCCCCTTTACTTTCTAATTGGGCTTTTATTGTCACCAGACATAAGTCTGAATTTTGAAGACTTCAAAACCCAGACGTAAACTTAGTTTTGCAGAGTTGAGAGTTGACTGTCTCTATGTGTGTGATATATGTTCCAGTTCCCATAAGACAGGATATGAATGTGTTGGCAGTATTAATGTATACATGCAGTTGCCTAGATTAATAGGTCTGGTGTCCTGTCTATGATCCATCTTCCATACCTGTTGTCCCCTGTGTGCACTTGTTGAACCCTGGCTCAACTTACAGAAAGGTTTGCCTGTTCCACACTTGCTGCACCAGGTTTGGACTGCTGTCTAGCTCCTCTTTTAATGAAGCACACCATTTATCTCCTCTGTTATCCTCTTGGCATCAAGCCCTGTTGAGTTGTTTTGAGCAAAGGAATTACACAAACATCAGTATTTTGTGGAGTCTTGTACCAAAAGGATTTGCCAGAGAACTGTCCACTGAAGATAGTCTCAACTAGAATTCATTACAAGAAACCCTAGTATCCAAATATTCTCCTCAGTGTCCAGCCACAATGCTACGCACGTCACTTAACTTTTAATTAAAATGAAGACTGGGTTCTTTAGCTCTTACAGTAGAAACAAAGTGTAAGCAACTTATTAGAAACATTTAACATAAACCTTATTCTCACTCTGATAGTCATAGCACAAAACAATAAAATACTGTATAAACTTACCTGTATTTTAACACAAAACACCTTAGAAAGCATTTCTTGGCTGCTGTGGTCTGTATTATTTCATAGTTAAATAAATAAAAAAATAAAAATTTTATTTATATGCCGCCCTTCCTACGATCAGGGCGGCTCACAGCAAGTTAAAATCAATCAACAATAATGAACATTAAAAACACACAGTTAAAACCAGGCAACAATAAAAAGCCCCATAGCCCAGCCTCTTGGCCACGAAAAGAGGAGGGAGGCCCACAGGATATTTATTCAGGGAATGCCTGCTGGAATAGGAAGGTTTTGAGATCCTTCCTAAATTGGGCCAGGGTAGTGGACGAGCGGAGCTCAGTGGGCAGCGTGTTCCAAAGGGCTGGGGCAGCTATGGAAAATGTCCTCCGAGTCGTGGAGACTAACCTGGCCCCAGGCACCTTCAGTAGCTGCTGCCCAGATGTTCTGAGGGTGTGAGGCGGAATGTATGGGGAGAGGCGGTCCTTTAGGTATCCTGGGCCCAAGCCATTTAGGGCTTTATAGGTAATTACCAACACCTTATATTGGGCTCGGAAGCGAATGGGCAGCCAATGGAGATCTTTTAAAGCCGGTGTTATGTGGCTGGTCCTGGGGGCACCAGTGACCAGCCTGGCTGCCATGTTCTGCACCAACTGTAGCTTCCGAGTTTGGTATAAGGGTTGCCCCATGTAGAGTACATTGCAGAAATCCAGTCTCGAAGTTACCAGAGCATGTACAACAGTTTCTAGGTCCCTCTGGGCCAGGTATGGGCGCAGCTGGCGAATCAGCCGAAGCTGATAACAGGTGCTCTTGACCGTCGCATTCACCTGAGCAGTCAGGTGAAGCGACGAGTCAAGAAGCACGCCCAGACTGCGCACGGAGTCCTTCACAGGGAGCGTGACCCCGTTCAGGACAGGTGGAATCACCGCCATTCCTGGACCAGGAGAACCTATCACTAGTACCTCCGTTTTCTCTGGATTCAATTTGAGTCGGTTTTCCCTCATCCAGCCCATTACTGACTCTAGACAGGCCATGAGAGGAGAGACGCCATCCCCAGTCACTGCATCAGTCAGAGACATAGAGAAAATAATTTGGGTGTCATCAGCGTACTGATAACCCCGCGCCCCATGTCTCCGGATGATCTCTCCCAGCGGTTTCATGTAAATATTAAATAGCATGGGAGACAGAATGGCCCCTTGAGGGACCCCAGTTTTAAGGGCCCACTCATCGGAGCACACGTCTCCCAGCTGCACCATCTGGGACCTCCCGGAGAGGTAGGACCGGAACCACTGGAGCGCAGTGCCCCCGATTCCCACCTCTGCCAGGCGCCCCAGAAGGATACCATGGTCTATGGTATCGAAAGCCGCTGAGATGTCCAAGAGCACCAACAGGGACACGCTTCCCCTGTCGATGCCCAGACGGAGATCATCGACCAGGGCGACCATGGCCATCTCAACCCCGTAACCCGCCCGGAAGCCAGTTTGAAATGGGTCCAGATAATCCGTTTCATCCAAGACCGCCTGAAGCTGGAGCGCAACCGCCCTCTCGATCACCTTTCCCAAAAATGGTAGCAGCGAAATAGGCCGATAATTGTTATGTACCAGGGGGTCGAGGGAGGGCTTTTTTAGGATCGGTTTTACAATGGCCAATTTAAGATCCGATGGAAATTGCCCATCCCTCAAAGATGTATTAATTATCCGGTGTAACAATGATGTTACTACCGGTCCCCCCTGGGCCGCTAACCATGAGGGACAGGGATCAAGGGAGCAGGTTGTTTTCCGAACACTTCCGAGGATCTTGTCCACATCCTCGGTACTCACCAACTCAAACTGATCCAGTTTAACATAGTCCACAGAGGCTCTGGACACTTCTACCCTAGGTTCTGCTAAAATGTCGGCGTTCAGACCTTCGCTTATACGAGAAGTTTTATCCGCAAAAAAGTCATTAAACAAGTCACAGCAGGCCTTAGAAGGTTCAAGGATCTGGTTCAGGGCGGGAGGGAGCTGAGTTAGCTCCCTGACCACCCTGAACAACTCTGCCGGACGCAACTCAGCGGACGCAATACGAGCACCATAGAACGAGTTCTTTGTTGCTCGTATTGCCTCTCCGTAGTCCTCTAACAGTTGGTCTAGGAGAGTTTTGTCGTCTAAGCGAAGGTGTTTCCGCCAACGGTACTCTAGCCGTTGCAGAACCCGCTTCCTCGCCCGGAGATCTTCCGTGTACCAGGGCTTACATTTGGGAGCAGGCCTGAGAGGGCGCTTGGGAGCGATCCTGTGTATAGCCCTAGAAAGGCCGGTATTCCAGATACCGGTAAGGGCGTCAACAGAGTTGCCGTCATTTCCAACCGTGAGCCCCTCTAAGGCTTCCTGGAACCTTTTGGGTTCCATCAGCCTTCGAGGGTGGACCATCCTAACAGGTCCACCACCCCCGGGGGGATCTGGGTAGAGGCCTTGATTTCCACCTCTACCAGGAAATGATCCGTCCATGACAGGGGGGAAATATTAGCTATTTCCACCCACGGATTCTCCGCCTCCGAACAGAAGACCAAATCGAGAGTATTACCCGCACAGTGCGTAGGACCCTGTATCAGCTGGGACAGGCCCATGGCCGCCATGGTCTCCATGAATTCCCGAGCCGCACCGGATGGAACATGGCTGGCCGTGAGGGAGATGTTGAAGTCACCCAGGACAAGAAGCCTGGGCGTCTCCAACATCAGCTCAGCGACCAGCTATGTCAGCTCGTTAAGGGAGTCCGCTAATGCACGGGGTGGCCGATACACTAACAGAATCCCTAGACTGTCCCTAGCCTTTAGGGTCAAGTAAATACACTCGATATAGGAGGTCTGTCGGATGTGGTTCCTGGAGAGGGACACGGTGTTCCTATGTACCAAGGCCACACACACACCCCGCCCACCTAACCTGCGCTGGTCCTTCACCGAGTACCCAGCAGGCAGGGCCTGAGCCCACACAGCATCCCCTTCAGGCCCCAGCCAGGTCTCGGTAATGCAAGCCAGGTCACACTTACAGTCCTCCAGTAGATCCTGGAGGATGTGGGTCTTGTTATTAATAGACCTGGCATTGCACAGGAGCAGCGACAGGGTTTGTGGCACGGTTGGAGTGACCCTCAGGTCCTTCAGGTTGGGAGGGGGACAAGAAGGGGGGATAGATATGATGCATCGATCCCACCTTCCCCTGGAACGGAAGTCCCTTCTCCCACCACCATACCTCCCCCTGCCCCACACAACCTCAATAGGAGCTCCGCCCACCAAGATGTTATCCCCGGCCCAGGCATCCCCCGCATCCCTAAGAGATTTAAGCTCTCAGTAGTTAAGAGATTTAAGCTCTCAGTTTTGAAAGGAATTGAGAGAAACTTTTTAGGGCAGGTGTTGTCTTTGGCGCAGAACACATGGGCCAAATGAACAGGTTTCCAGACATTTTGGGGGCATGGCTTTTATATGACACATGCCACCAAAGTGGCCCAAAGCTGCTCCAATGCCAGTCCTTTGGACCAGAGCAAGAAGAAGCCAGTTTAAACTGACTCCTGGCAGTGCAACTTGAGACCTGCTGTGCTAGCCCACTTTGGGAGTGGGCCAAGCGGTCACCGAGGTCCTGGCCATCTGTTTACCCATTGTTTTCAGATATCTTTAGTTAGCCCATCTGCAAGTGAGTGACCCATTCTTCAATGGCTGTCCCATTTTGGATGTTATACCATACACTGAGAAGACTGTACCATTGGCTATATATATATACAATGTGTTTAGTGTCCAAAGCTTTCTCTTTTATCTGCACTATTGAATGTGTTTTTAATTTTTAGTAAAATACGTGGGTTTTTTAAGGAGGAGAAGAATATATTCAAAAATATGCCACTTAGCAATAGAAAACTGGCCCATAGTTTTGATTTATCCACAGATATCATGGGTTTTCTTTAAAAGCATTTACAAACAGTATGATTTGCCAGAAATCATTTTGAATTGACTTTATAGCTCTTGAGGGGAGCCAGATGGCATCAGAGTTTTGTAACAGGACAGGGGTAACAGAAGGCAACTGAACTGACACCTCCATCCTCCACCCCACAGGGCAGAATAAAGGGTGGAGTGCTGGCTAGCATACCACACCACAAGCTGCTGCATGTATTTGTACCTCATGTTGTGCCAGACCTTCAGAGGAAGTGTAAAAAAAGGCATTATTGCCCTACCAAAGATTTTAAGCATTTAAAAATGAGATACCTAACACTGGTATCTATCTAATGGTAGCTAGATATTTCTTGGTGGCATCTTGGTCCCTCATCATTCTCTTCAGAAAAACTACAGCTTCTTGCCTTTCTTGCTATGGATCTGGCCACTTCCCAGTTGAGAGTAATGATGATTGTATAATTAGGCTTATGGAACCCTGTAACATGCATAATACAGTATGACATCACTACAGAGATATGGACAATTCAAATAGCCTGTAAAATATTTTTAGCAACTAACCTTCATTTTGCTTAAGCTCCCCATCCCTAAAGCATAGATGATGTGTGTTTCTTTCTTACAGGACTTGCCAATTGTACAGTATGAAAAGAGTTTTGTTACAAATGACAAAGCAATATGATTTGGAGGACAAATCTAATGAATGTGGAACAGTGGAGCAAATAATGATTGCATACATAGCTCCAAACTATTCTGTTGCCTTTTTTACGGGGAAAAAGGCCAGAATTCTGTATCAGTTAAATACTTAACTAAGGAGCTTATCACACAAAGAAATAAGCTGGCTTACCTCTTCCACATTAAATTCAGGATCCGGGATGCCCCTGGATGTTATCAGACCTAAATTGCTGCCCATATAGCCATGATGCCACTGCCCGGATGCATCCCAGGTGAAAGCCTCGCTCAGCCAGCACTTTTTTGAAGGCGGAGAGTTTCTGACTTCAAAAAATGGCCAGCTGATCGAGGCTTCAACCCAAGATCATCCGAGCAGTGGCATCGCAGCTAGATCAGTGGCAATTTAAGTCTGATAACATCTGGGGGCATCCCGGATCCTGAATTGAATGTGGAAGAGGTAAGCCGGCTTATTTCTTTGTGTGACAAGCTCCTTAGTAAGATCTCCTGACCTGGCTCCCTACCCCTCAAGCATGACAAAAATAGCATTTACCCATGCTCTGATTCTCAATAGAATGAACTTTCTTTTTCCCATGCAGATGATGTCCAGTAAAGCAGGAGGGGGGGGGGGGGGTTACAGTCATGCCAACCATGTCACAATTTCGATTGAATAGCAATTGTGAATACAGAACAGTTACACATGAGTAAGTCTAGGTAAGTTTGGTGTACTTAACTAAATAGCTGATACAGAATACTGGCCAGTGTGTTCAACTTGTATCCTCTATTTCATGAAAACCGTACCATTTATAAAACATCTGCATGGCAATAATGAAGCCTTGTATAAATGTCACTAGTGTGATCCATAATAGTGGACATTTAGGATAACGGATTAGTAGCCTCATAATAAAAAGCAAGAACGAAATATAAAATATGAAATAAGAATGAGTATCTTTATTTAAAGCTGACAAGAGCTGCTCAATAATGCACATGCTAGAGTTCATTTTTCCACTATTATATGATACCTTAGGGTATGAAATATCCTTTCAAGAGAAGATTTGTTATTTGTTAGGTTTCCAGTTCAGTTTCCCAAGGGCGACAATACTTCACATTTCATACTTTTACCTTACAGTAGCTTCCTGAGGCTATTTTACTGCCATGGTGCTATCAGAGAAGGACATTTTAGGCAGAAAACATGGGGATAATGGACTACCTAAGCAGATGGTGGACTCTACTTAACTGGAAATATTTTAACAGGCTGGAACGCCATCTTTCAGGGATGCTTTAGCTCTGTGTTCCTGGACAAGCAGGGCATTGGACTAGATGGCTCTTGTGGTACCTTCCAACTATGAATTGTATTATTCTCTTTCTGCAGCTGAGGCCCCAATCTGCCGGGGAAAGGGGCAGTCTGTAAACCGCCTTTCTTTCCCAGACAGTTGTCATGAACTCTCAGCCAACAACTCACAGAACAGCACTGGTTCACATACCAGTACTTTGTGTAGTGCTGCTCTAACTAGCCATTGTTTGAGCAGATGATGTCAATGCTCCTCTGAAATAAATACTCTGGAGCAGCATTCTTCTCACCCTCCAATGTTCCTTGTAGCTTACACTGCTAGTAGAAGTACCTCAGTGCCGATATTTCAGGTATGATGCTTAGAGCTGCTCAAGGAAAGGCTGTTAAGGAAACCAAAGAACATTTTATCTCTTTTCATATTCTCAGGATGATGGGTTTTTTTTCCATTTTTCTGTTATCTCCTGATTCAGACTCAGATAAAAATCATACATAAACTTTGCTGCTTGAACTGAATGTCTGTTTTTGTTCACTGCATGAGCACAAGGAACAGTGTGGTCTCTTTCCCAATCTGCCTTGGAGATGAATTGCTCAAGCCAGCCAGTTTAGTATCCCCCCTCAGTTTGGTCATGAAACCCGGGGTGCCCCTGGGCATGTCACATGCTCTCAGCTTCAGGGGAAGGCAATGGCAAACCTCCTCTGAACAAATTTTGCCAAGAAAATCCCATAATAGGTTTGTCTATGGGTTGTCATAAATCAGAAATGACTTGAAAGCACACAACAAGAACAGCCCTGAGATACAAGCAGTGTCTTCACAGGTGACCAAAATCTGAATTTGTGTAGCTATGAATCAGCTCTCTACAGAAAAAAAAAATCTCGAGGCAATATAGGTTGAATCCACAAATCCTATTTGTAGAATTGCACTCACAAAATGATTCCTTGATGGAAGCAGGAGACAATTTCTGCCAATACTTTTTGGAGTCCTGCAGACTCTTACCTGTTCTTTCCCATGAAAAGTGTTTCCAGAAGAAGAAGAAGTAGCATTGTGGATAACAGGAGAAAGGAATGAGGGGAGGGGGGATATTCTCTAACATTACTGCCAGTAGCAACAGCCTCTACTAGATCAAAGCTTCTTCTTTAAGTGAACGAAGGACTCTAGACCCAGCAGTATTTTCTGTACACATAAAATAATACACACACATATATATAATCAACCATAATGAATTGCAACATTTTTAATCTAGTAGCCATTCTAATGATAATGCAAATTAATAAGATTTTACACAGTTACCAACAGGGAAAGCAAAGTATTGATTATCCCTGGTGGTGGTTGTTGTTTTTTAAATAAAAATGCAGTAGAATAGCATTAGATATACTCATTAAAATTTGAACAACATTGCCAGAGGACAAGAATATAAAATATTTAGAACAAATTAGAATACCATACAGTTATAATTTGCTACACATGTGTAGTGGGTAGAGGGGTAGAGATGACCTTAAGGTTAATAAGTCTGGGAGAGACCTAGGTGCTTGAAAAATAAGTAAGTGTATAAGGCAAATCAAGTCTTTCCAATTACTAATTTCCATTTTCCAACTCTGTAAAAGCAGGAGATTATATCTAAAAAACACTAAAGCTGTTGTGTGAAACACCTGAGGGTAAATCCCAAATGCGTTGAACTCAGTGTATCTTACATCTGAGAAGATGTATATAAGATTGTACTGCATGTGAACGATTATGAAAAGTACATATTTTGAAGACCACAATAAAACCTTTTCTTTATATATATGTATCATTGTATCTCTGTATCTTCCAACCACTACATTAATATAGTGGGAAAACTATGAACCAGAGTAACAACTTCCATTCCCCCTATTAAAATTTCCTGTCTGATATGACAGGCATCAGTGAAATTATAAGATGAAAATGGAATTTGTTCAAACAGAGGCTTGAGAGAACGCTTCCATTGGCAAACAGGCCTGTGATGAATTGAACAACTTGTGTTCCATCGAGCCAAACATAATATCAGGGACGGTGCCAGATTTGGCAGAGCCTTCATCGGTCTTCTCCAGCTTGGCTCTTCACCAGCAATGGAGCCAACTAAGCCATCCAAATGTATTACAAGGAAGGAAGGGGAGCTTGCCACTCAGCCTGGGTAGATAAGGAGAAACTACCTTCCTAGGCCTTGACTCAGGCTTGACTCTCCTTATCTTGAGGAAGAAGAGCACTAGTAGTGCCACAATAAAAAATAAAAGCCAGTCTTCTCAGCTAATGCTACTAAGTGGTTACCATCGTTTTAGTTCTTCCACACTGTCTCTGGGGTTTAGCATTGGGCTGCTTGCTCATTTGCTTAAAAATAAAGGGAAGGGGCAGCAAGGGTGAACCAACTGGGCCAAGTAAGAGCACTGCTTCCTCTCCCATGAAATTTTCTTCAGTTCCTAGATTTCTAGCATTTCAGATGACATTTAGAAATATAATACAATCAGCCTTCCTTATCCACTTTTTTTTTATCCATGGATTCAAGCATCCATGGCTTGAAAATATTCTTTAAAAAGTATATATTTAAAATAGCAAACCTTGATTTTCAATTTTATATAAAGAATAGAATTTTGCTATGTCATTATATTTAATGAGACTTGAGCATCCACAGATTTTGTTATCCACAGGGGATCCTGGAACCAAACATCAGCAAATAACAAGGACCCGCTGTGTAGGCATTTTTTAAAATGGCTATGGCAGAATCCTACAAAATCCCAACACTAACACTTTATGAACTTACTAAAACATTGTACAAGTAAAAGGAAGATTTTCCACATATGTACACTTTGTATACTGTGCTCATACTGGCACCTAATCTTATATCAAACAATAGCTGGATTAATAAATATATTAGGAGAGACATCAGTGCACAATGCCAATCAGTGCACAATGTGAAGTGGCATGCATAGTTAAGTATACAAAAAATATGTAATGTAACAGGACATACAGGATTTCATTTCTCTTTTATTGTGATTGATGTCTGCTTCTCCCATGCTTGTCTCTGCCATTGTCTTTCTGTCTCCCTGAGGGCAGCTTCAGGCACTGGTTACTCCTTATGCCAAGCTAGCAAAGTCCACCAGCGATGTATGGCTGCTGTAAGTTCAGAGAGATGAGGATGCCAGTACCTTTTCTTCAGCTAATCAGTTAGCAGATGCCAAGATTTCACTTCAGGAAATGAATCCTCTAGCCCTTGTAGAACCTGAGAGTGGGAACAAAATATACAGTAGCTCTTCTGCTCATTTTTTTTTCCTACACAACTAGCCTTTTCCCACCTCTCAGTGTTTTTAGCCAATACATGAAATTAAAGCAATGGGAAACTTCATTGGTCAGATAATAGGGATCCAGCCTGTGTTAGATGGGGTTTCCCTCCCCCTGAAGAAACAGGTTTGCAGTTTTGGGGTAGTCCTACCCTCATCTTTGAACCTAGAAGCCCAGATTTCTGCAGCAGCTAGGAGTGCTTTAGCACATTTAAAGCTTGTGCATCAACTTTGATCATTCCTTGAGATTCTGTATCTGGCCGTGGTGGTACATGCCTATTTGGACTACTATAAATGTATTCTGCTTGGAGATGCCTCTGAAGAATATTTGGAAACTTCAGCTGGTCTAAAAAACTGCAGCCAGAATGTTAACTGGGGTGGGTTACAGAGACCATACTATGCCCCTGTTGAAACAGCTCCATTGGCTGCCAGTTTGTTTCTGGGCACAGTTAAAAGTACTGGTTATGACACTGTACGCTCAGGTCCAGGCTATTTGGCAGACCGTATCTCCGTGTATGAGACAACCTGGGCTCCAAGATCATCGGGGAAGGCCCTTCTCTCAGTTCCACCACCACTGCAAGCATGGTTGGTGGGGATAAAAGAGAAAGTCTTCTTGGTGGCTGCTCCTAGACTCTGGAACTCTTTTCCCAAGGAGGCCAGAATGGTCTCTTCTTTGTTGTCCTTTTTATTCAGACAGGCTTTTAAAACAGAACATTTTTAAAGAATAGACATGGGGATGTGTAATCAGACAGAGGAGGGCAAGGAGAGGGTTGATCAACAGAGCTGCAACAGGAGGGAAGGGAGGACCCAGGGGAAGCCTGAGAAGGAGGGGCGAACGCAGGGAGGATGGTGAGATGCGGAAGAACTGGATGCGGTCAGGGCAGGGACAGGGAAGGGGATTAGGAGTCCTGGGAGAGAGGGACGCCTGGTGACTTTACAAGGGAGGCACGGGCTGTTAAGAGTTGGGCTACACCTAGAGGTAAAGCTTTGCAACCCTAAAGAGGAAGGAGACTTTAGATATCCCCATAAAGGGGAGTGGTGCTGCAAAGAGGGAGAAACCCTGGAAGGAGCATGGTGGGACCCGAAGGCTGAACAGTGGGAGCAGGGTCCTAGACCCAGCGAGGGGGATAAAGCTGAAGTGGAAATCCTGGAGAAGTGCTTCAATCAGAAGAGAGAGTTCAACGAGGATTCTCAGTGAAGTAACTGGAGAACGCCTTTGACTAGGGGATCTAGTTTGGATGTCGGGACTTGTGATTTATGTTAACTAAACTTTGAAGCATCCGTGAATCGTGTTTGTGAATTTGTGAACTGTGAACTAGAGTTTGGAACACATGTGGAGCCAATATGTCGCAGGGTGTGAACACCCCACCCACAGGATGCTGTATTGTTTTAACTGCACTGTTTTTAAGAGCTTTTTCATCTTTTAAAATGCCTTTTACTCTTTTACTGAATGTGAATTGTGTTAATACTGTGATAGTTCAATTCTATCTTAATGCTTTCTTTTTTAAATTTTTAATTGTATTGTTATTTTAAATTGTGAGCTGCTTTGAGTCTGAATTTTGGTTGGAAAATGATAAAGGAAGGAAATGAGAAGAAGAAGGTGGAGGAGGTGGTAGTCATCATTTTTTGTTTTGTTTTTTTCCCTTTGGAAAGTAAAGTATTTGTTGCTCTGTCAGAAAACACCTATGTGCCTGTGACTAGAAAAGATTGTGAGACATGTGGTGGGACATAATGTCCTTTAAGGACATCATCACATGAGGTTTCAAATCTGCCATTAACAGTATAGAATAATGCTTTTAGCAATAATTATTGCACAATACCGTGGCTGGGTTTTTTTGCTGCTTTGCTAGTAGAGCATCCCTTTTCATTGATGGGGAAAACCTATGAATAAAGCCCTAAAAATGCTCCTGTACCACTTGTCCTCAAGTACAATAACTCCTCTGGTGGCAGTTCCAGTATTGGGCAGACACATGGTATTAATCTCTTCCCTCCCCTTTCTCTCTATTGCAAAGCATGCTGGGTTTTTAAAACGTTCATTTCTTTTCTCTTCGTTCTCCCTGCCCCTCCACATCTGCCAAAAGGAAAATGCTACAGTCTCTGCATGAGGAGGGGCTGTCATTTCTGTTTTGGCAGATGGGGGTAGAGTGAGAAGCCGCTTGTCCCCCAACCCCCATATGTCTGCCAAAGGAGAAATATTAGAATCTAGTAACATGAATGCCACAAAACTGAAGTGAGAAAGAGGCTTGTGTGAGAAAGTTCTAAGAGTTTATGCAAGTTTTTCCCCCTTTCATCTTTCTTATTGGAGGCCTAGATGGGAACTCTCTCTTCTTCCCATTGTGAATGCACCTGACTCTGTGTGTGTGTGTGTGTGTGCGTGTGTGTTGCATGGTATCAGAGGCTAGAGGTATGACTTAGAAGAAGGCAATCTTTCTTCTGTGGTGGTCATGTGACTGTGGGAGACCTCATGTCAGTGATAGCTGGGGCTAAAGTGAGTGGAGGATAAGGTCAGAATCAAAAGCAGTTTTCTTTTCCTTCTTTCCTCTACTACCTTTTCTTTGTTGCTCCTTCTCTCCCGCCCCATCATCCTCCCTGCCCAGCAGGCTGCTAAGAGAAGGAGAGACTGCTTTTGTTAGTGATCTGAACTTATTGCAAGCAAAGAGCTTTGTAATGGGCCACATACAATTAGGTCAATGATTGTATGTAGCCTGACTGTTGCTAGTTTACCATCCTTGCTGTATGATGTGAATTGTCTGTTAGAATATGTTTCCATTTATAATGTATAATGATATATGTGATCTCTTTGAAACATTATCTGTTCAAATACAAGATGCTCCTCAGTGCTGTATTACAGCCTGGACAGGTTGTAGTTGGCAACTTCTCAGCCTGTGTTTATATAACATTAATATGGTTGTAAAAGTATAACAAGAACATACAACGTGGTAGAAACCTATCGCTTGATAGAAACGTCTTAGGCTCTTTATTCTATAGATGATAGATTTCTGCCCATTGTCTGTCTTGTAATAAAAGAAAGGGAAATGTATGTTTAGATTTCAAGTCTGAGGAGAATGTAAGATGTTCCATTAAAATATATAAACACGAACCACAAAGAATGACCTCAGGTCACCCTGTGATTTAATACACTAGATACACCTGACAACAGGAATTAGGGTGTATTCTAAAAGTGTGGTGTATATTATACTCTAGTGTACCAAACAAAAAGATAAGATCTAAACCTCTGATTGGATAAGCAATGCTCTGCATGGGTGTTAGGAGAATATAAAACTAAGTTAGATTGCTATTCAGTGTGCCTCCACCTCTCAATGTAGGCTTCCTGAGAAAAGTTCCCTATAAACCCTAAAATGCTGATTTGGGTAAGACTAGCAGAGATATATATATATATATATATATATATAATGCAGTTAAGATTTGCTTTGGCCTGGGATAGACCACCTGAAATGGCATCAAATATAGGCCTGAGGGGGGGGCCAATTGAAATGGGGCTAATTAGTTATCATTCACCATAGTCAGAGAGTTGAGCCCCACCACCACCCCACCACGCTTCTCGACCTAGATGCCAAAAGGAGATATACTAAAACTAGGACTTAGGAGAACTAAGTTCTTTTGGACTGTGTTGAATCCCTGCAGATGAGTCCTTTTATTTTTTTATATAATATTATAACCTACAACAATAGTATTTCAATATATTTTACTGATAGTCCACAATCAGATATAATAAAGCACATTATTATCATCTTACTACCTTATCTAAATCTTATTCATATAACCATTTAAATTGAACTAAACCTGAATTTAAAAAAAACCCACAACATTATTATTAATATCTTCATTCTTCTTACTGTCTTACTTCATCATATACATAATTCCACAAGGTGTAATACTATTCATTTATCATAATTTGTTTTTGTTTTTTTCCTTCCCCAAATGCTCCTCATCATCAAAGCCGATATCTTCATATTACTCTACCCCAAATTTACCATCCTGTGAGGAAACACTTCCTTCCTTTTATACGTCTTCGTACAAATTTCCATGTTTCACAAATATTCTGCTTCAAAATCATTCTCTTTGTTTTCTTTTAACCTTAAGTTCCATGTAAACTTATCATGATTCCGGATTTCCATTTCTTTCTTTATACCAGTCTTGTTTTGCAGATCTCCCTGACTTTCCACTTTTTTTGCTATAATTAATCTTGCTGTGCGACAGATTTGTAATTAAGCCTTCTAGTCTGGGCAGTGATCTCCAATAGATAATGCTATCGTTGGGCAATTTTAATCAGTTTGTTCTTTTTATTTAAAAAATGCGTTCAGATTTCTTTTTTTACAGATCTACAACACCCACACATATGAAATAAGTACCATTTCTTGGCAACCCCTCCAACATATCCTTGAACCTTAACCTTACTGGTCTCCAATTAATTTAATAATACTTCCTTTATCCGTATAGAATTTTTTTTTTGAAATGACATGATTCCCATTTTTTTTTCCAATTCTTTAACTTTATTATTGTGCTAAGTCATCCTCCCATATTGTCCTAAAGATATTCTTCTTTCTCATTATATTTGTATATTTCACATGTAACACCTTTCAAATTTTATTTGCCTCCATACTATCTCTTTGCCAATTATTTCTTCAAATCGTATATTCTCTAAATTCTATAATTTTCCATTCCAATTTTTTTGTCCATTGTTCCAAATGAATACAATTAAACCAGGTTAATTTTAAACTTTTGCAATTTCTTCTTTGTTTTTCCTTTATCCTTCATTATTTCTTCATCCATCTTTTATCCTATATATTGTGGTTTCCTTAACTCTTTCTCTAGTTCTTCCTTAAAAACTTATCAGGGGAAAAAATTAATTATAGCTGGGGTTAATGGGTGGAGATAGCAGGCATTAATTTTAATATTTTTTCCCAAATCTCTAATATATTGTTTAAAAAGGGGTTTTTCTATTTCTTTCATTACTTTTGTGAAATCCTTAAAAAATAGGTTTCCTAACTTTTTCTTGTGTTTTCTACTGTGTTCCATCTCTAACCAATCTAATTCCTTTTCACTGTAATTCCATGTATATATATCTCAATTGATTTCTGTTATAATACCATTAAAATTGGGAGATCAATTCTTTCATTTTGAGGGATTGCACAAGTATATTTATTGATCCTCACTTTTTTATTCTCGTAACGAGTTATTCACTAGTATTTGCCAATTTTTTATTTCAGCCTCTGATATTTGTATGGGTAACATCCTAAACAAAAAAATTATCTTAGGTAAAATAATTCATTTTTATTTATATGTATTCTAACAAACCACGATAATTTTAATATTTTATATTCTTTTAATTTCCTTTTAATTTCTGATTCTAATGTATTATAATTTTGTTTCTCTCCAGTTTTTGTAACTTTTTGTGATCTTATTCCTAAATATGCAATTATTTTAAATTTTATATCTATATTTTATCCTTTACTGCAGATGTGTCCCATCATGGAAAAAGTACATAATGAGCAGAATATCTATAATTTTATGTACCTCAATCACTCCATAGTTTTATCAGTTTTCTCTCAGCTCAGTTGCAGTCCTCTATTTACAGAGAAAAAGGTCTTCTCCAACAATATTATACTGTTCAGCATCTCTCTGTAATGCAAAGTATTTGGGAGTTGGCTTGTCTTGAAGGACAACTGAAGCAAATGGCTTTTTAAAAAAGAATGTTTTATGGGTGAAATGGAACTGACAGAGCTGGTTTGCTGATATGGACTGGCATAACTATCTGCATGTTTTGAGTCTTTTTAAGACTTCAGATGAGTACCTCTCCCTTCAAAATTTGCCACTACACCACTGAGTTTTAGTTGAATGAATGCTCTAATGTCTTCAGTTTTTATTTAAAATATGTTATTGGTCTTTCAAAAATACAAATAAATAAATAATTGCAAGGCTATATCCAACAACTATTAAAAAAAAAAAAAAAAAAAGTCTATCTAAGGCCGGTTACAGACTGCCAAAATAAAGCTGCTTCGGGTCTCTGGGAGGTATGTGTTTAAATGATGCATGCATCTGAAGAAGCCAGAAGCGCACCAAAGCTGCACGCCAGTGCTTAGGAAGGAGTGTGGCTTGTGGTGCGACTCCGACCCTTAGGACCCATGCATCATTAAATACATATCCCAAAGGGACCTAAAGCAGCTTTATTTTGGCAGTCTGTAACAGGCCTAAATTAAGAAAAGAACATTGTCACAATTACCTTCTGCACAGTAGCATATGGGTTTGAGCACAGCTTCCAGTGCAACAGATGGTGTAA
>NC_056523.1:275735296-275736884 GCF_019175285.1 Sceloporus undulatus
TGTAAATATCTGTATACACTGACTTCTGGTGTTACATTTTTTGTTCTTAGCAAACCTTTGTTGTCTTCAATTTTAGGTAAAAGTTGTAGAGTTCTGAAGATTTTAGTGTTTATGGCACAATTATCTTTGCATGGGTCACTGATGTCTAGGTATTCAATGTAGACGATGGCATTGTGCTGACTGGAGAAGAGGCTTAATATGCAGTGCTGACCCAAGATATTTTGAAGTCTGTGGAAAATAATAATATGGCACCGCCTCCCATCCTGCTAACTGTGGTGAATTCTTTCTCCAACACTAACAACAGGGCAAAGTTCTCAAGTGCAGCTAATGACAACAGGGAAGCTTAGAAGGTTCAAGACAAGCCACTGAGTTCTCAGCTTTACCATTTTGTGGTCATCTTCAAGATCTGTTAACTGAGGCAACCTCATCACTCTACCTGTTGGTAGAGCCATCTGTGATAAGACACAATTTTTGTCTTCTGACTCCCTTCCTAACTATTCCAAATATATTTGTCAAAATATAAAATATGGATCTAGGTTTTGCCAGTTCCCTCATGTGAATTCTTTGACTTTTTAACCACATTTTTCCTCTTTCATGTTGATGATCAAATGGAAAAATTCTAAATTGCCATATCTGATTTAAAAAAAAAAAAAAGCTTTTCAAGATATGACTTCTCTGTTCTTAAATATATTGCTTTGTCTTCTGATTTCATATTCAATCATTTTCTTTTCACATGTGGGAACTATACACCGTTTTCTTATTTTAAAAACTAGTCAATTGACATAATAATGTTCATGTTAGCCAATTCTGGGTTTTCACAGAGCTGTGGAATTGCTTCCCAGTAGGTAGCAGTCAAATAGACAAGATCATTCTAGCATTTCTCCATTAACTATGAAGTTTTTGAAGCATCTCATTTATCTTTCCCTCTGAACAATACATTTTAGGAACTCCCCCCCCCCTCATGTCAAAGTCCACATTTAGCATAGCTATTTAGCCTAGTTTTCATATAATTGGACCTTGTGGGGATTTGAAAGTTTTGTTACATCTAATGCATACATTATAAGCAAGGAAGGCAGACACGCTGCCTATGAAATGAAGAAAATACATCAGTGAAATCACCCTTTTCTTTCTCACAAGAAGACATATCAGTGTTGATCCAGACAAATCAATAAAATTGGAATAAAGGATATGAGGCTGATGACTACAAATTAAGAGCATAAAAAAATCTGACAGGCACAGTTTAGGTGCTAGCATAATTTCTGAGACAATAGGTTTGCACAGGATTCTCCTTCCCCCTTCCAAGGTCATGCTCCAGCAGATGTACAGATAAAAAGGGAAGGGAACATTAAGAAGATTTATGTTATACAGTAGACACCTCTGGGGGGGGGGGGGGATCAAGGGTTATATTTCTTTATGGTAACCTCCTTGAAGCGACATGTTGATCATGGTCAGAGTTACAGCCAGTAGTGGGTGGAGCTAGAGTCCACACAGAGGGGTCTACCACCATCCTTCCCCCTCTCACTCCTCACAACGTTTGCTGCAGCAACCAGCCAGATTGCTTTCACCAGAGTGTTCTTGTTTGCAAGGG
>NC_056523.1:275736909-275743774 GCF_019175285.1 Sceloporus undulatus
GATAGAAGACATGGATGGAAAAACAGAATAGGTGTTGATTGTTTTTGTGGTTATGTGGGCTATGAGGCATTTTCTAAAAGTTTTATTCAGGACTTTTGTGCCCAGTTGTGGCTGCATCTTCAGATAAGGCTGGTATGGAAAAGTGTGGTAGACAATCTGGTTGGTGAGAGAAGTGATTTACATGTTAATCTCTGGTTGTGCTGTTGTTGAAGTAAGCCCCAAAGTAGAGTTAACTAATATCCTTGTCTGCTGGGAAAACCACCCCCCTCAACCGGGTGTTTTCATTTGCATTTGATGAGTCTTGATTTTGGTGTTTTTTCAGGACTGGTAGCCAAGCTCTAATCTACTTAAGGTTTCCTTCAATTCCGTTAAAAGGTGTCCAGATTCAAATGGCTTGCCCTGTGGTATTCCTACCTGATCGGCTGGCATAGTCCAGAATTTCAGTGTTTTTCAAACAGCATGTTATGCCCAGAATGGGGGTGTTTTTGTAATGTGTTCTCTACTGCTGATTTTTTCGGCTGGCCCATCTGCAGTGGCCTCAGGTGTCCGTGAATTGTGTTTTGAACACGTGCATTCATAGGCGGTCCACTAGGTAGACGTGTCACAGCTAGCATTGTAGCATAACACTCCAAGGTCTGAGAGGGTATTCCTGTCCTTCGCTGAGCAAAGCATTTGCTGGAGTTTTTTGGTTGTTGTAGATAGTTTTGCAGGTTGTGTTTGCCTCGCCAGTTTCCTTCCCTATTCTGGTCCGGTGACTCCTTTGATGTTGATAAAAATACCGTCCCTTGGGTTGTTTTGTTATTCACTTTTGTGTGGGTTTTTCTGGTATGACGCCCTTCTGATCTGAGCCAGAATAACCACAACCCGTAGAGCTTAGACTAGGTGCCTTCAGTTCAATCTTCCAGGAATGGCTTTACAGATCCCTTTTTTGCCCCACCACCATGGTTTTTAGGTGCGCCCTTTTGGTCCTGTGTAATGGTTGGATTTCTTGTTTAGGTTCTTCCATGGTAGTTAGGTTTTCTGGTATACTGTGGGGCCCAAACTTGTTTCAGTTCCAGATAACCAGGACATTCAAGAATAGCAATGTTCTGGCCGTTTCGTTTTCCATCTTGGATGTTAGGGTTGGAATTTTTGTTCATGTACGTTCAAAACACAGTCATAGATGCTTCCCATGACTCTAGATGGTGAAATGTCAATCCATCCACATATGGAATCATGTTGTGTAAAACACCATATATTTAGAAGAGAAATAATTTGAAAGATTGTGCGGAATAGTAAGAGTGAATGTTGAATGATGGGACATAGGATAATGTGATGAATTCCAGCAAAGAAAAATAACAGAAAAGGAAGAAACACAATTAAGCCACAGTTCATGATATTAGAAAGTAAAGATTGATTTTGGATCCAAACTAACAGAACTTGGCAGTAACACCCTTGTCCCCTCGCATTTGTGGATGTGACTTTTGCAGATATGATTAGCACATGGATTTTATAATATGTTACATCTAGGAAAATCTAGTTCCCTCCAGGGCAACTCATGGTCAGCTTTACCCCAAAAGTCACACGGGAAGGATCTAAAGATTCCGGAGAGAGAGTGTTCTCTCATGTAAAAACAGTAATGTTTTTTATTTGTGGTTTTTCTACATTCATGGTGCCCCTAACCCCGCCCTGAAGTGGAGGGGATTAGTGTAGTTTGACACATCATTATGACGTATAAGCACCCCTTTCCCTTGAAAAATGGCATAACTACATTACCATTGCCAAATGAAATGAGTGATCTCTTCATAGCTTTTGTGGTATACTATTATGTTTTTAATATTACAGAGTGTCCCATTAAAGGGCATTCCAATCTTTTCAAGGCTGGTTGTGGATTGTAGCTAGAGAGGAGGGGGAATTAGAGCCTTGCCCCTCCCAAATAAATTCTGGCCCCCTCAATGAAATTTTCCTTCCTTTCCCAATGTGTACATTGCAGTAACTTACAACTTACGTTCAAGCATTTAGAACCAGTGGCCCGTGCTCCTGGACTCCCCAGGGATACTAAAAACCGATGGAGGCCGAAAGTCCCCATTAAATACAAAGGAATAATAAATAGGGTCCCTTATAGGAAATCAGGTTTGCTTCTGAAATTTAGAGAGTTGAAAAATAGTTCAGCTGGTGGATGCATGAATCTGGATAAAAAATTAAAATTAATGTTTAAAAGTAATTTTTCCAAATCTGGTTTTGTCATGAACTAAGAAGAAGGACCCAAGAGCAGTTGTCTGTCAGAATTGTTATTCAGTTGCCTCGGCGGAATCCCTGCTTGAAATAAAGCAAATTATTCAGGATTTTGGGTTAATAATCTGGAGGCAAAGGGTACTCATCGGGAAAAGGAGAGGCGGGTTCCACAATATTTGAAGATTGTGCTCTCCATTGAGATGCATCTTGCTGGCTGATCCAGCTAGGATGCAATTATTGCGAAACTAATGTGCGCTCAAGTTTGCTGAATTGAAGAAACGCTCATGTACTAGCGTTCTATTTGACTTTATTGTCCATAGCTAAGATAGGAAGAGTGCAAAAGGTTTCCTTTGCTAAGAGGCAGTGAACGCAAAAGATGCATTGCATCTTAAAAGTAGGTCTTGTGAAGGCAAAAAGGAGAGACACACAGGGAAAATACTACAGTATCTTTTGTAAAATGCCAGCATGATCCAAAGGTTCAACCAGAACAAGGCAATACTATATGACTCTCTTCAGCAAGGATCTGTAATTCATTCCTTCGAAGAGGAGCCCCCCATGGCCGATCTTTTCCATGGAAGTGGGGATGGCTCCTTGAAAGAAGGACGTGCGGGAATGCAGCAGTACTGCTTGTAGGTCTCCCATATCAACAGGTGTGTTATGCTGAGGAACTAAAACTAGGCAGGTTACAGACCACCAAAAAGCGTTGGTCTGCTGCCGCCCGCCATTAAGCTGCACCAAAAGTTCCCAGCGCCAGACTCAAGGCTTCCCAGCCGCAAGCAAAAGAGCGCTGAAAGGGCGCGCCGGTTTGGCACCCTGAAGTGGTGGCAGCGAAGCATGAGGCGCGCACAGTGTGGCGTCACGATCGCCGCGCGACATCCAGGATCCGGGACATAAAGAACTGTTCTGCCATTTATACTACGTAACGCGCCTCCCGCGTAACTAGGGACGAGCCTGTTGGTTAGGAAGGTAAGACCCGTCCTAACCTAGCAAGCCCTTCCTAACGCCAGTACGCCCTGAGCAAATACGAAATGGTGGTTTGTAACAACACGCCTAAATGGTGCTGAGTGAGCAGCTACTGAGCAGCATGGTTAGGTGAGGTAACCACTGGTAACCATAAGGACAAACACTTGTTAGCCATGTAGTAGAAGAAGGCACATAGAACCCTCACTTCAATATCTTTAACCACAAAAGCCCTATGAAGAGACAAGCCAAAAATGAACAAAAGATTGTGGCCAGAAGATGAATTTGGATGGGCTTCAAGCAAGTTTCTGGGGTCAGCAAGAGGAAAATGATAGCAACATGGGGGGTGGCTAATGATGCACTGGATCAGCCAAAAGGACATCCAGGCTTTTGTTCCCACTATGTGGAAATCGGGAATTGGAATCCGGGTTAAAGGAGCTGTTACCACTGAAGCCGATTTTAGAAATCAATTCAGAAAGGGTGGGGGCATGCTTGCTCCGGCCCATTTAAAACCCGCTCAAAAAAAATCTGGTTTTTGCAGTGGTTTTTTGGGCTGATGAGTAGTTTGAAATAAATAGATTCAGCCCAAGGCGATTTGAATTGGATTCAAATCTCACTGTTCCCACTGGCAGCCTGTTCCATCTGTCACGGCCTCATCCTGGGCCCCAAAATCCCCAGGCCGCCCTCCTTCTGGCTTCCTTTGGGTCACTGACTGACTTTCTTTCTGCAGCTTTTTAAAAAAAATTCCCTGCGGCTTAGGAGGGCGGAAGGAGGTGCGAGAACCGGAACCTTGTGCTTCCTTCCAGGCTTGTTCTCCCTCGGCTTTCTCCTGCAACCGCCTTCTGGCTACGCCACTTTGGGGAAATTTTTAAAAGGCGCAGAGAAGACTGGTTATGGCCAAGAAGCAGGATAAGGAGGTTGGACTGGGTGAATTTGGGGGCCAGGAAAGCCAGAGAGGGTGCAGCCAACAGCTGACCCCCGGCCACTTTCCATGCCGGAACTGATTCCTGAAACCAGCACAAACATAGTGGAACTACGTTTTTTCAGAACTTGTTTTCAAAATCGATTCAGAAACAGATTTTTTCTGGCAAAATGGGAAGGGGCCCCACGTTATTAAAGCAGTGGTAGAAAACAATTCTTATGTGGGTAGGATGGGGCAGTTTTGTGTTTCCTCCCCAAATGTTGGGGTTCCTTCAACAACAACAACAACAACACAAGCAACAACAAACAACAACATGTTTTATTTATATACCTCCAGACCTCCCTGTGTGAAACCATCCGGCGTTTTACAACAGTAAAATACATACAGCATAAAACATATTGTTTTCCCCCCACCCTTAAAAGTTATAAAAACTGCATATCTAAATTAAAACAACAAGAACAGTTAGAACAACAATAATTAAACAAAATAATACAACCGATAAACCATGGGCAAACTCAGGTCTAAAGAAAAGAAAAGGGGCTTGCTTTGGAGACATTACTGAGGAGGGGGGAGATCCTGAGATCCTGAGGCTGGGATATTTTAGTCTGGGAAGGCCTGCCTGAAGAGATTCTACATGGATTGGGAACAAAAATTGTTTTAAAATCTCACCAGTTTTTTTTTTTTTAAAAAACATGTTTAGGGGTGTTTTGAAATTCTGGGCAATTGACGTGGTCTCTCATGGCCACAAAAGTTGGAGCCAGAGGTCATATGCAGCCCTTGGCTTCACTTTGTCCACATCCCAAATGAGAACATTTGAAATCCATATGCTGAAAGTAAACTGTATTGTCAAAATGTCTGTTTTTACTCTGGGTACTGGAGTTAACATCTTGTTGACACCTCCATTGCATTTAATTTGTGCAAGAGCCATGTACATCCAGTCTTTCTCAAAATGAATGAGGGAAAAATTCTGGGCATGAAACACAGTTTCTGTACATGAAAGCTGTGTTTCCTAGACTTTTGATCCCCTTTTGTAACTCTGTGTGTTGCAAATTGGGATGAATCGCTTTGATTACTTTCTGTTTTAGATAAAACTATACCTTTATCAAATTTATTTTTAATTTTTATTTTATAGGGTACCTCCTATGTTTTTTAGTCACTGAGTCATACAAACTGGAAACAAGCCTACCAAAATTGTGTTTGCAACTACATTGTTTGTATAGTTCGTTGCATTCTTCCAAAGACTTCGTAAGAAAGCTCATTCATTGAAGCCTCATTCTCTAAGTCTTTGGTTTTGATTTTATTCATGTGAAAGAGATGGAGATCATAATGAGGCAACTCTGGAAAAGACAAAGATGCAGTGTTCTCTAGCATACTGTCTGAACTACAGGGAGTCATTCCAGCATGTAAGATTCAAAAGACAATTCTTAAACCAATTACTTCAAACTGACTCAGTTGACATCACCGATAACATAATGTAGTAAGTGATTTGGGAACTATGGCTTTTGTTTTATCAAGAGATGTTTATTCATTCTTAATTTCCTCCAAGGATAATTGTGAACTTCACATGTCAGTTAGAGATAGGCTAATTAAATTATTTTTCTTCTGCAAATAGATGTGCTCTGAGGCAGTGACTTGACCTATAGCTTTAACAAGCTTAAAATCTTGCCTGGTTTCTTTATTTTAACTTTCACATCACAATTGACATTATACCATCTTCAGTTGATACATATACAGTTTGCTAGCTAAGTAGTCAAACATTGCCAGTTATTTTCTCCTAAAAAATCAGGTCAGAGAGGATAAAGAATCACTTTCAAAAGTTTGAACTAGCATTCTGGGAAGCTATAAGATCAATGATGGGTCAATGAGACCCCCAAAGCCAAAGTAAAAAAAGTACATTCAAGATTACCTTTCTGCAGGGACAGCTGAAACAGGCATGTTTCCTCACCCTATATCTTAGACTGAGGGATTGAGGGTTCTTGCCACTTTTCAACTAATTTTGACTTGATCAACCTCTGGTCACCCAATTTATTCTAATGGTTAAACTAGACAGGTCAGATTAACATCAACACTCCATTTTCAAGTCTTGGATTTCCAGAGAATGAACAGATTCTTCTGGTATTACTTCTAGTCTGTTTATTATAGGTATTCATTGATATATACATATATACATTCCCTTCAGGGAGAATTATAGACATAGCAATGCCTGGGCGCTTCATATATCCCATAACATTACATGTAAGGCATTATTCCACTATGGGATGAAATAGATGGGTAGAAGGGGTGGCTTAAAGCTGCTGCTTCTGAAGCCAGATTGGAGCCACAGTGTGCGGTTTTTGTGGGGCCACAAAAACCACACACTATGGCTCCAATCTGCCTTGAAGCCACCTGAAGATGGAGCGGCAAATAGCCACTCCTTTTTCAGGTGGCAAAAAGCTGGCTTTTCTGCCCATGTCGTGGCTAAATGCTGCTTCACCGGAGCATCATGAAACTGCCCCCGTGCAAATGGCTGAGTGGCTTCTGGGGGGCTTTGGAGCATGTGACATGTAAACGCCGTGCTCCCAAGCCACCTGGAAGGCAGTGCAAAAGTGAGGTCCGTTTCACCCCTATGTTACATATAGGGCAACTTATATTACATCATATGGCCATCACATCATATTCATCAGGACATTCATAGGGACTTTGCTCCTCTATTCAACAAGCTTAGCAGTACGTAATAGTTGTATGAACACTGTGAACCTCAGCTCTCTAAACATGTAACATTTCCCTTTG
>NC_056523.1:275743799-275756753 GCF_019175285.1 Sceloporus undulatus
GAGATAATACAACTAGGCTTACACTTAAAACTGACTACCTTAATTGTCTTTTAAAAAACTTATTGTAAGGGTCATTTTTAGTTTGCTTTTAAAACGTTTTAAATAATATTAATTTGATTAATTTTTTTTTAATCTATGTATTGTTTTAAATGTTTATATCTGTCAACGTTGCCTCAGGAGCCCTGATGGCTGGGAGAGAGAAGGTGTTGTTGTGTGCTTTCAAGCTTATGGGAACCTAAGGCAAACCTATCATGTGGTTTCTTGCAAGATTTTTTAGAGAAGGGTTTCCATTGCCTTCCCTTGAGACTGAGAGAATGGGATTTGCCTAGGTTACCCCATGTGTTTCAGACCAGCAGGGATCAAATGCTGTCTCCATAGTCATAGTCCCAACCATCAAGCTTGCTATGCAACACTACTCCTGGGGAACTATATAAGCGCTTAGATGAATAAATGAATGAATGAATAAATAAATAATACTTCCCAGCTTTTCAAAGGTCATGTGCTGACTAAAATCATTGCTCATAAAACATACTACAAATGATCTAAAGGATTGACCCCTGGAAACAAGGATAAACTCAGAGCTAAGCGGTCGTAGGTGTCGTGGTGAGGTGAGTGGGATGCCTTCAGGATGAGGCAGCTAGTTCTCTTTCTGCCCCTGAGCCATGGTGTGGCAACAGAAGCTGTTCATCCTTGAAGCAGCTCCACTGAGTTTAATATGGGTTCTGGGGATATATATATGATAGTGGCAATAGTACTACAATCATTAATACATTGTAGAGTTGTCCCTCCATATTACAGATTCTTCATCCACGATTCAACCATTCATAACTTGAAAATATTCCAAGAAATAAAATTCCAAAAAAGCAAAACCTTTAATTGGCATTTTATTATTAAATACACTATTTAACTGTGCCTTTATGTTTGATGGAACTTGAACATCCATGGATTTTGGTATCCACCAGGGGTCCTGGACCCAAACCCCAGATGATATCAAGGCCCGCTGTATTGTGAAACAAAGCAGTTATGGACCCACAACTCGATATGTAACTACTGTGATGCCCGCCATGGTTATTTCCTTTCTGCATATTCATTTGTTATGTTTTTAGTAATTCTTTGTACCAAATACCCATCTAAGAAAACAAGCCAAATCTACTGGAAGTAATAATAATAAATTATCACGGTGAAACTCCAAAGCAGTGGGCTCAACAGATTTTGAGTTTTTATTCACAAGCTAATGTGCTGATTATTAATAATAATATGATTTTCACATCATTCTGCCAATAAGTAAGTAAACAATAACTGTTTCTATCACACTATTATGTTATTAAATTTAATAACGAATCTCTAGGATCTCTCATTCATACGATCACATATGTAGCAGCTGATTCAATAGCAAATACCACTGCTACTGAAGTGCTTATTAGCCACTATCTTTGTGGGGCTATGTTCTAAGCAGCTGTGTTATTTCTCTCAGATAGGCAAGGGCCACCTTAAGTAGCAAAGAGAACCCAAGAATCTATATTAGAAACACTTTCGATAGCATTTTTACAAACATGCTCCTGCACATGTAACTGAGCAAATAAGTCCTTCCTGGGCATTTTGTACTTTATTTTCTATTTAAAAATGCTTATCAGTTCTTTGACTGGTGTGTAAGCGAATCTGCCTTAACTTTCTTGCAGCAGGAATCAAGAAAAGAGCACCACAACAATGTGATTGCCTAATTTGCAGAAGCAACTTCCAACTCTAGCTCCACTTAGAGTTACCCTGTACAAAGTCTGAGCTGCATATTAGCAGTTTCCTCCCAATCGTAGAAGAAAATGGCTTAGAAGCTCAGCTTTCTACAAGAAAAAAGCTGCATTTCCACATTGCATGAGAAACAAACTAGGGGTGAAATCTACATTATAAAAATAATAGAGTTTGACAATACTTAACCACCATAGCTACATCCTACAGATTCTTGGGATTTGTAGTTTGTGAGGGTACTAGCACTCTTGGACAGGAAGTCTAAAGACCTCTGTAACAACTACAATCCTGGGATTCCATAGCAGTTGCATCCCCCACCGGGTGTCACCTGGTGTGTGTATTGTGTGTGTGACTTCAGGGGGGGGGCCAAAAAGGGGCGAAAACAAAAAGAGAGAGGCCCAGGACACCCCATCCTCTCTGCTCTGCATGGCTTTTACACAGGTGTAAAGCATGCTGGGCAGGAAGAAAGGGGTACCATGAGCCTCTCTCTCCCTGCCACATGCTGTGGCACATGGCAAGGATGTGTGTGTGGGGTCACTCAGCCAGGTGTCACCCCTCTTCTGCATAGACAACTGGTGTGGCCTGCACCCACAGTGATGCTACTGTTCCATAGGATGGAGCTACAGTACTTTGAGTGTTGTCTAATTGCATCATTTCTACAACAATGTAGTAGCACCTTTAGATTTTAATGCTGTAATCTTAAAATTACTTACTTAGAGTAAGCCTAATTAAAATCAGTGGGTCTCCTTTGACATAGCACAGAATAGTATTAACTATTTCCATTTCTGCAAATAAGACTGAGGGGAACAAATTTAGATGGAATAATGTGATGAGGGAGGCCATAATTTGATGAGGAAAATTAATAAGGAGGAGGAGGAGGAGTGGTTCCATTCTTCCAAATGAACCATTGAAAGATGGCCCTGTAGCATGCATGGTTTTAAAGAGGTGCTCAAGTAATGTGAGTTCCACATTAATTTAATTTCTTATGGTTTTTTAATATGCCACCACAGATCAGTTGATGTGTTTTCTAGGAAAATACACTACATCAGTGTTGTTATTGAATGTTATCCATCTCTTCTTCTGTTTATATGCTTCTTTACCCCCAGAGAAATGGGACTCACACATCTTCCAAAAACAATCAAAGAAAATAGTACACTATTAAAAACTTCATAAAAACAGTAAATTCCCTTTCACCCTGCTGATGAAAGGACATCAAGATGTGAACTGCCTTAATTCCAGTTACAGAGCCTGGGAAACGCCACCAAAAAAAGGTTCCTGTCCCATTGACTCATCAGTTGCACCTGCGAGGGTGCAGGACCAAAAGTAGATTTTCTTCTGAAGCTTTCACTGACTACGCAGGTTCAGAAAGAAAATAAGGTTCTTTAGATAGGTCAAATGGGACTTTGAATTGTGTCCAGGAATATAGAGTGGTAAAACGTGGAGCTGTTACAACAAGGGGAATTGGTGTACCCTATAATGCTACTGGGTCAAGATGGCATTGGTTCAGATGCTGAGTGGTTCATATGTAAAGTCTGAGTATATCAAGTTATGGGATGTTGACAACAATGTGTAATGTGTGGTGCCATCAGAGCAGTTGTTTTGAAATGTGTTCTGAGAGTCTGTGAGTTTTATTGAAATTTGAGGTTGTGCTTTATCCACCACCAGTTATATGTCTGTCTTACATCGTCTATAAAAATATGGGCTGGAAAAATAATTTATTTCTTGCTTTCCTCTTTGTTCTAAATCACTTTGTAGCCAAGCTACAGAATAAATGGTTCAAATGCCAATTCTAATAGGCAATGGGAATTCCATAAATGTGAAATATGTGTCAGCCTTATTCTAGTACAAATTTTACTGTCAAATGTGCACAAATAATAAATCAGAAGCATACATATAAAACATTTCCTACACAACTTTTATTACATACTGGACTTATTTATTTTTATTGTGTTTATTTATTCATTTATTAGTTGCCCTTTAACAAACTGCTCTCTGGGGGACTGCATGAAGACAGATTAAAAACAAAAAAATCAAATAAAGTTCAATAAAATCCAGCACATATGATCAACACTAAAGTAGCACAAAAAAGAAATACATTTCAAAACAGTCAAAACTAAACACATAACAGATTTCTCTCTGAGAGAACCATGTAAGATGAAACTAGGCTGCAAGAATTACAAATATAGTCACAAGATGCTAGAATGAAAAATTTTTGCTTGATGCTTACGGCTGGGTCCACATGGCCCCGAAACTCTGGGGGCAGCCTGGAGTATTCTGCCCCTGGAGTTGCCTTGACATCCCCCTGTTACCTGGGACCCTCCATTGTGATGCAGGTGGGCTGTTTGCATGTTCATCCTGCTTTGTATGGCTGCTGCATGACAAGTCACTTGCTCTAAGATCAGAATGAGGCATCCGCATGATCATATGGTTTACCTCATCCTGACCTCAGAGTGGAAAAAGCTTTGCTGAGTGGACACCTGGGACTCATTGTAAACAGCAACTGACATCACAACCGAGAGGGCTCCAGATCTTCTGGCAAGATTTGGGGCAAATAGTGAGTTTTTAAAAACCATTCTAAGGGTTGTTTATGTGGGTTCAGTGAGGAACTAGAAGCCAGACATTGTTATTGTCTGAGTATGGGTCCTGTGTGACTCAGACTCCCAGCTGGGAGGAAGAGGAGAGCAATTTTATTGGTTTGTGCAGACAACCCTCTATGTTATACTGCCAGGGAGATCCCTCTTGGTAAATGGTTTTCATAACTTTGAGACTGCTACAATCTCCTATTAAGCTGCCCAGTCTTTGCACCTCTCAGTTGCAAGGCTACTTGGCAGCAGTATATGAACATTTGCATTAAATGAATATTCAAAAAAATGTGCTAGGGACAATTATTTTGCAAAGAGGTACAGAAGATTTTTGAACTAAACCAGTTCCCAGCAATATGCTGTGATCCATCCATTTTTGTTTCTGCAAATCCACACAGTGGACAGTTCTGGAGTCAGTAATGGGCTGGGTGAGGGAAACAAAACGACCTCAAATTGAATCCAGAGAAAACGGAGGTACTAGTGATAGGTTCCACTGGTCCGGAATGGCGGTGGTTCCACCTGTCCTGAACGGGGGTCACGCTCCCTGTGAGGACTCCTGCGCAGTCTGGGGGTGCTTCTTGACTCGTCGCTTCACCTGATGCTCAGGTGAATGCGACGGTCACAGAACGCCTTGTTACCAGCTTCGGCTGATTCGCCAAGCTGCGCCCATACCTGGCCCAGGGACCTTGAAACTGTTTGTACATGTCTGGTAACCTCGAGATTGGACTTCTGCATGCA
Source organism: Sceloporus undulatus (assembly GCF_019175285.1). NCBI lineage: Eukaryota > Metazoa > Chordata > Lepidosauria > Squamata > Phrynosomatidae > Sceloporus > Sceloporus undulatus. The sequence goes on from NC_056523.1 coordinate 275,748,863, forward strand.
CTCTACATGGGGAACCCTTATACCAAGCCCGGAAGCTACAATGGTACAAAATATGGCTGCCAGGCTGGTCCACTGGTATCTTCCCGGCCAGCCACATAAACCGGTTGCTCCAAGATCTGCATTGGCTGCCTATTCCTTCCGGGCGCAATATAAGGTGTTGGTGATGACCTATAAAGCCCTAAATGGCTTGGGCCCAGGATACCTGAAGGACCGCCTCTCCCCGTACATTCCGTCCCGCACCCTCAGAACATCTGGGCAGCAACTCCTTAGGGTGCCAGGGGCCAGGCTTACCTCTACCACGAGAAGTCTTTCTCTATCGCTGCCCCGGCCCTTTGGAACACGCTGCCCTCAGAGCTCCGCTCGGCCGCCTCCCTGGCTCAGTTTAAAAGGATGCTAAAACCTTTCGTTTAAGATCGCATTCCCCAACTCATAGTCCTAGCAGCCTCCTTGTACTCCTTGTATCCTGCAAGGATTGCTAACGGGGGCTTTGTCTTGTCTTTTTTTATATTTGATAGTGATGATGTTACTGTTTTTAAATCGTTATTTGCTTGTTTTATGTTGTAAACCGCCCTGATCTCAGGAAGGGCGTGGTATTATATAAAAAAGTTTTTTATTATTATTATTAATAGGTGGATGAATGGTATGACAACCTCATTCTTTCTCATAGACACAGAAAACATCCATGTCAAACATATGCTGGGGGGGGGGGATGAGGAGCCATTGTATTCCCCCTGTACAAATGTGGAGAACTGAACAGTAAAGAAGGCAGATAAAAAGAAAATCAATTCATTGAGATGTGTGCTGGAGAAGGAGGTTCTGAGGATCTGTGGTCAGCCAAAAACGACAACAAAATGGGTCTCTAGAAACAGTATAAAGCCTGAGCTCTGTCAAAGGGTTAAAGTCGCACAGTGGAGGAAATGCTTAGATGTGTGTGTGTCTGCCCATGAGCATCCAGCACTGGGAAGGACAAAGCTGGTCTACCACAGCTGATGCTCATAGGCTCAAGGACACTCTGGTGCCTGCGTGCACTCAAACCTGGATGATGAAAGATGTGTCTGGAACTGCACAGGAGGACACTTTAGAGTGTGGGACAGGAAGTGGCTGAGTTTTGGGAGACCGCATGGTCTGAGGTAGGGTTTGCCATAAGTGAGGACCTCCAAACGGGACAAATGTAGAAAATGCAGGACCCCATTTTCAAATGTAGGACACCTTTTATAAAAATGGAGGACACGCAAAAAATTGAGGCTTTTTTTGAAATGTTATATATAAAATGCATGTTTCTTAGGCATGATCAAAATGGAGGACATTTTGACCTTATTTGTGACAGATCACGGAAATGTACTTCCCTTTTGGCCACCCCCCTCTCCCCATTCCAAACAGCACATTTGAGCATTGAAACTGCTTTATTTTAACATGCCTCTTGCTATTTCAGAGGCTTATTCCACAACCAAACCTTTGTGTCAAGGGACTTGTTTTCCCATTTTTGACTGTTTTGTGTCTGTATCCTCCCCACTAAATAAAGGAGACATGAAATGGAGTTAATGGGTACAAGTTGTTAAACAAAAAAGTCTTGTGAAACTCTGTAGGCAAGAGGTGCACCATCTTAAGAACTGCATTTACGCACACTTAGGCTGCTGCCACACTGCTTTGACTCTCATCACTCCATCCTATGGAATCCGGGATTTGTTTAGTTTGTGTGGTTCCAAGGCTGGGCTTTGAAATCTCAGGCAATAAGAGAGGCAACAAAAGCTTGGGCTGCATTTACACTGGAGAAAATATCTGGTTTGAGACCACTTAATGTCTTGGCTGATGCTATGGATTCTGGAATGGTGCTTTGTTCCAGCACCACAGCAGAATGGCAGTTAACCCTGGAAAGCTCTCTGACCAGGTGACCAATGCCCTCACCCAAAATGTAGGGCACCCAAGCAAAAAAAATGTAGGACATGGCCAAAATAAAAGCTAAAAAAACACCCATGTAATTATAAAATGCATGCTTCTAGCCATGTCCAAATGGAGGACATTTTGAAATTTGACCAGAGAGGGACATGTCCTGAAAAGGAGGGGGATGCCTGGTCACCTTGTCTCTATCCAAAATCACAGCAGAAATAAAACAATGCTGGACTGAAATGCCCAGAGGTCCTCACCAAAACTGATCCACACTGAGGAAATATCCAGTTTGGATGACTTAACTGTCCTGGGTTGCTGCTGGGGAATGCTGGGGATTGTAGTACATTGTGGCCCCAGAGCTATCTCTGACAGGGAGTCCCATAACCCTCCAAATGTAGTTGAACTGCAGTGCCCAGATCCTCCACCAGGTGCTGCATCCACACTGAGGAAAATATCCAGTTTGAGACTGTCAGTGCTGGGAGAATCCTGGGATTGTAGTCTATTGTGGCCTCCAGAGCCATGACTGACCGAAGAAGTCTCAATGTCTCCCAAACACTAGCATTCCCGGATTCCCTAGCACTGAGTTAAAGCAGTCTCAAAGTATGGTTATTATTCCTGCAGTGTGTGAGGAGGATATAAAAGCTAGGGACTGGATTCATTTGGAGGATCTCTGTGTCCAAACACATGCTTGGACTGCCAGGGCTCAGTGCTATGGAATCCTGGGAATTGTAGTTTATTGTGGCACCGAGCTCTCTGACAGAGAGGCCAAATGCCTCACACAGACCCCAGAATTCAGAGCATTGAGCTTTGGCAGTTAAAGGGTCTCAAAGTGCAGAGGGGGGGGGGGGGGAGAAAAAGCCAGGGAGAGTGAATGAGAAGCTCACCTCGGCTGGGAGGAGGAGGAGGGGAGGGAGAGAGCCACGGGAAGTGGCCAGGACCATCAGCCTCCTTCTTCCACGAAGACTGCTGGCAAGAGGCTCTGCCCCCGCCTCTTGTGGACCATTCGTCACCTTTTGTCAAAAAGAGCTCTGGGCCACAAAAACTACAATTCCCAGAATCCCATGCACTGAGCCATGGATGTTTAAGGGGGGGGTCAAACTATTTTCTTCAGCCTTTTGCTACCCATAAGCCCTTCCTATTTACAAGCAAGGCAAACTCTCTTCCTTCCAAGCCATTGAAAACCAACCCAGTGGGGAGGGCTGATGCTTCTTTCCCATTGGTCAGCTTCCGGGGAAATTTGCATCTTACAAGGAAGGTGTTTAGGGCCTCAAAAAACGATCCTGTGATAGAATTACAAGAATACTGAGTGGTAGACATTTAAAAGATGAGGCATTTAGGCTCCCCGTGAAAACACGGAACGATTGATGGCCTTTTTTTCTTTTCTCACTGTAACCTGAAGGTCAGGCATTTTGCAAGACATATATACCAAGTGGGCTGGCAATAGCTCTGAGTTGCAGTGTTTTGAAGCCCTGCTCTTCGGCTAACCAGGCAGGGAGGCGGGAGGGTGGCACACAGCCCTGGGGAGGGAGGGTGGTGGGCTGCCTCCAGGGCCTTGCTGGGGGGGAGGTCCTGGGGGAAGGGCTACACTGGGGGGGAACTGTGGTGGCCCCGCCCCAAACCGGGAAAGTCCCCCCCAGCGGGTATGGCAACGCCTACAGATAAACTCAAGGCTTCCAGTAATTGCTTGTGGGGTTTGTGTGTAGTTAGGAGTTGGTCTTCTTGTGATCTGTATTATTATAGCACTGGTGATTTGGATAGCACTCTGTAAATAAAGATAGCACTTTGGAAGACTTGGCTTGTCTGGTCGTTAATCAGCTGAAGCCTGGCATCGATTTCTGAGAGTCCCGGAGATTCCTGCATTCCTTCAGTTCCTGGAAGACATCCAGTTGCTGTTATCTCTACTGAGGGCTGTGAACCACGTTTCTGAATTTGCCAGTTATACTCTGCTACATGCCAGATGAGTTGCTGACAAACTCTCCCTGGAAGCCAGGAATTGGATTACTAAACTGAGGCTGTCATACTTTGGATACATTGTGAAAAAGAAAGACTCATTAGAAAAGCCAATGATGCTAGGAAAAGTGGAAGACAGCAGAAAGAAGAGGAGAAGACTGCAAGCCAGATGGCTAAATCCAATCAAAGAATCCCTGAGCCTGAGAGGTAGAGGAGAGGGGGTCCTAGAGATGTCTCATCCACAAGGTTGCTATGAGTTGAGGTCAACTCCAGGGCAGCTAATGAATACTGCATTGCCCCCACATAGGAGTTTTGCCTCCCCCAATGAAATTTCCCTTCAGTTGCCATATTTTGAGCAATGCAATAACTTAAAACTTCATTTGAGCATTTAGAACTACAGCTTAAACATCCAAAGAAAAGAGACAGGGCAAGCTACTAAAGGAATTTGCATGCACAAAATATATAAATTCTAGGTGTGAATTATTTCCAGCATCTCATTCTCTGCAATGCTAGAAATGTAGGACATCATGTTGCAGCAGCCACTGGCTGCCCTGTCCTGCATAGTTCTGTCTAAATCTCTTTTGAAATCAACTAAATTGATGCCTTTTACATCTTATGGCAGTGGATGATAGAGTTTAACAATTCACTCCATGGAACAAGTACTTCCACATAGATGAAGTAGTGTTCTTGTATAGTTGTTAATTGATATGGCTAAAGATGACTTTGTGAATTATTGTATTCCTGTGTTTTTATGCCTACCTTGCACACATGCACATACACATACACTGTACACAAACACATATATATTTTCCTAATCAGTTTAAATACAGGATCTTGTGACAGCTAATAAGAATAAAAATGACTGAGCAGTGCCATGTTTTCATAAAGCATATAATTTTAAAACCCTACCTGAGATAGCTGGTATATAAAACAGAAATTATTTCAGCTACAGTATCATGTAAGACCTGAAAAACATTATTCAGCTGGTTCTTTTTTTTTTTTAATTATTGGTATCAGAATCATAAGCAAGAATATTAAAGTATTACTAATAATACTAAAGTAAGAATTCATTTATTTTCTTTCCAGAGCATCTTCCACTGCCTTGGACAGACAGCATAGAAATCAACTGATTGTCATAAGTGTACAACAGAGGTGTGGATTTCAACTGCTAGTAACCACAGTGAAAGTATTTTAAAAAAATGGCTCCCCATATTGAACTGTGAGGCTCCATAATTATTCTCCAGCCTTAAAACCAGATATTCATGACATATGTCTGAAACATAAATGCAAAGAGAACTCATGAACAGACTTAGCACTCTGCTGTGACTAAGGCCCTGTGCAGACCAGCCTTAAAGGCCAGCTTGGGGGTGGAGTTGGGGTGTAGCGTCCACCTGATCCATGCCCTGACTCCACCCCCAGGGTGGTGTGATGCCGCACCCCACCCCACATGGTGTGCAGTATCACAGTGCTCCTCTGGTGCTGCATCTACACGATGCAGCCCTGAAGAAATGTAGTAAATCTGTGGTGCCACGGCTATCATATCCTTTGCAGAGCACAAAAAGGAGCCGCCTTTTGTGACTCCTTTTTGCTCCCTGCAAAGGCCAGATCGAGGCTATGGCATGTGGTTGCCACGGCCCCTATCTGGTTGTAAAATGGGCTGCTAGAGGCTGCCCCTTCAGGGCTGTATGCACATTCCTAAGTTTTTTTCAAGTCTTCTAAAATATGCTGCAGAGGCATGGAGGATACTTTTTAAATCTGCAATGTAGAAGGTGAGTTCTACCGTTAGACACAATGAGGGGCAGCAGTGATAGTCGCCGACCTTTTTGAGGTGCTGAGCCACTCCTTTGTTGGAAGATAGAGCTGGGAATGCTATACAGCTTGTTAGCATCCTCCTTTAAAAGAACTGGCAGAATCAATCCTAGAACCACTGTCAATAATCTCTGTGAATTCCAAGAAAACAGGAGAGGCCCCAAAAGACAGGAGCAGGGCAAATGTTGTTCCAATCTTCCAAATAAATAAATAAATAAATAAAAATTAAAAAAAAAAAAGGGGGGGGGGGGAGAGGACCTAAATAATTTCTCCCCAGTCAGCCTGACATCAATACCAGGGAAGATTCTGGAGTAGATCATTAAACAGACAATCTATAAACACCTAGAAAGGAATGCTGAGACAACTAACAGTCAACATGGGTTTCTCAAAAACAAGTAATTTCAGACTAATTGTTTTTACCTTGGTAGGTGAAGAGAGTGCTGTGGATGTAGTGTATCTAAATTTCAGTTTATAAGGTCCCACATGATATCCTTGCAAAAAACCCTAGTAAAATGTGGGCTTGATAGTGCAACTGCTAGGTAGATTTGTAATTGGTTCACCGACCAAACCCAAGGGGTACTCAACAAAGGCTTCCCTTTATCCTGGAGAGATGTGACTAGTGGGGTGCCACTGGATTCTGTCCTGGGCCCTGTGCTGTTCAACATGTTTATTAATGACTTGGATGATGGATGACATGCTTATAAAATATGCAGATGACACTAAATGAGGTGGGGTTGCTAATACCCCAAAGGACAGGATCAGAATTAAAAATGACCTTAACAGATTAGAAATCTGGGCCAAAACTAACAAAATGAATTTCAACAGGGAAAAATGTGGGATACTACTCCTGGGCAGTAAAAATGAAATGCACAGATATAGTATGGGGGACACCTACCTTGATGATGCAGAAGATATTTAAGAGTCTTAGCAGGACACAGGCTGAACATGAGTCAGCAATATAATGCAGCAACTAAGGCTCAGTCCAGACGGGCCGAAACGGACGCCCTCGTCACATGCGAGGGGTGCCTCAGGGCGGCGCTTCTAGACATCCCTTGCACGTGATGAGGGCATCAAAATGGCGGCACCCTGTACAGACAGGCGCCGCCATTATGATGTGCCAGATGCATAGCGTCTCCATGTCACAGCGCCATTACGACGTCGCAAGTGTGCCATTGGTCCCCAGGGAAGCCCTGTGGTCTGAAGCCTGTGGCTTCCCCGCGGACCAAAACCAGGCACTGGCAGGCCACCCTTTTTAGGTGGTCTGTACCCCACCTAAGAAAGTCAATGCAATTCTAGGTTGCATCAATAAGTGTATAGTGTCTAGATGGAGGGGAGGAATAGTACCACTCTGTTCTGCTTTGGCCACACCTCACCTGGAATATTGTGTCCAGTTCTGGGCACCACAGTTTAAGAAGAATGCTGACAAGCTGGAGTGTGTCCTGAGGTGGGTGACCAAAATGGTGAAAGGTCTGGAGACAATGTCCTATGAGGAATGGCTTAGGGAACTGGGTATGTTTCACCTGGGGAAGAGGTTAAGGCATGATAAACCTGTAAATACAGTAGCCCCTCCGTTTTCACGGGAGATCCATTCCAGACCCCTCCCTGCAAAAACGGAAAATCACCGGTATTCAAGCCCCATTGGCTTGAATGGCAGTGCACACCCCATCTTGTCCCCCTCCATTTACTGCCCATGAATGGGTGAGGGACTCAGATTGAAAGTGCACAAAAACAGAGGGTGACTGTATTGAAAGGATGTCATATTGAAGATGGAGCAAGCTTATTTTCTGCTGATTTAAAGACAAGGACATGGAGCAATGGATTCAAGCTACAGAAAAAGAGATTCCACCTAATCATTAGGAAGAACTTCCTGATAGTAAGAAGTGTTTTATAGTAGAATACACTGCCTCAGAATGTGGTGGGAGATTATTGCACCCAGGAATCCTGGCAGGAGAGACGCAGGATCCAGAAGACAAAAACAGATGTTATTGCATTTACTCATGTCCAGCTGTCAGCCGCCTGTATCCACTCGAGCAGACTATCTACAACCCAGACTTCTCCCATGGCTTTTTCAAGAATGGGAAAATCTTGTTCTTGAAAAAGCCATGGGAGAAGCCCGGATTGCAGATGGGCTGCCCGAGTGGTTCTGGGCTACCTACAGTCCAGACATGGGTAAATGTAATAACATCCATTTTTGTCTTTTAGGGATGTGGTGGCTCAGTGGTTAAGATGCCATTTCTGAAGATCC
>NC_056523.1:275756853-275758783 GCF_019175285.1 Sceloporus undulatus
GACCCTGTGGATGAGGCATCTCCAAGACTCCCTGTCCTCCACTGCTTTTCTTAGGACTTTATCAAACTGGCAAAAAAAGATGAGAGCATAGCGATATGCTCCCATCAATATTGTGCAAGAATGATAAGATTTTCACACAACGTTGCGATTATCACACAATTATGCCATGAATAAAGAGGCGCTCTAGTGCTGCTTTTTATTCACAGGGAAATCCTGTAGTTCCTGCAGATTCATACCAGAGACCTCCTTAATGGAGTCCATCCATCTAGCATGTGGTCTTCTTCTCTTTCTCCTTCCCTCCACCTTCCCTAACATTATTGTCTTTTCCAATGAGTCGTGTCTTCTCATGACGTGGCCAAAGTATGACAGCTTTATCCTCTTGGCTTCTAGGTAGATCTCAGGCCTGAACTGTTCTAAGACCCATATCTAAATGCCCCTCCCCAAACTGCAAATCCCAGAATACCACAGGAGGCAGCCAGAGCAGTAAAAGTGGAACTGCAGCACTATAAGAGTGTAGTGCGGTAATCTCCTTAAAGGCAGCTTTCTTTTCTCACCTTGTCTCTCTGACAGCTGTTGCTTTGCTTGCCTTTCTCTACTCTTTTTCTTAGGTTAACCATATCTACCATTTTAAACAGGACAGTACCAAGGGTGGTTTTTTTTTCATACAAGAAGTGCCTTCTTTTCAGATTTTAATTTAAGCCTTTTCTTTTTCTCTCTCCTTTCCAGATGCTTTGTTGCTAGATTTCCAACCTCTATCCCTGTAAACTGCCATCAGCAGTCCGATGTAGGTTTGTGCATGTGATAGTTATTCACTTCTAGAGTTTGCTTGGCAGTGGGTTAGATTTTCTGGCCCTTGTGGTCTCTTCAAACTCTATGATTCTAAGTTTTGGTTTCTATTTTTTTTTTAAAATTAAATCCCCTCCCCAGCACAAATATGTTGAGAGAAAGAAAAGTGAAGTCCCATAATCCTTTTGTTCCCCAAAAGAGTACCCAAGTTTTGGCATGGCCACTATCCTTCCAGACTTTTCTTTGAAAGTGTTCTTCTTGTATTCCAAAGATGGGAATCAGGCAGCCCTCCAAATGTTGTGGGACTGCAAGCTCCAATATAATCAGCATGGCCAATGTGGAGGAATGTTGGGAGTTTCACTCCATCTGAAGAGCCACATGATTTTCACTTCCACTCTGTCCGAAAGGGCTACTTGTTTTTGTAGTAAATCTTATGAAAATGCTCTCTTTACTTATGAGAGGCAAGAAGAGGCTTTGTTCTCAGCACATTTTTTTAAAAAATGGTTTCTTCTGAACATCACAGAACAATACGCTCTCAGATGCCTCCTTATATGGTTTATAATAATAGATAATATAATTAATATAGATACTGGAATGGGCTGACCAACACAAGACAGAGGGACTATAGAGATGGGAGGCATGCAGCCACCCCTTTTTGTCCCGGATCGGTGCTGCAGCAACTAATTGCAGTGGCACCAATCCGCTCTGTGGAGGGAGCAGAAAGAAGCCACCCCAAGAGAGTGGGAGGAATTTTACCAACTTACCAATAGTCTCCAACAAGTTCTACAGCAGTGTGGCTCATCATTTGCAGTGACAAGAATACAGTTTCTATTTTCTCTTTGATTTGTTCGCAGCTGCTGCAACTGTATTGGTAAACTGATCACCATCTTGTGTCTTCCACAATAGACCCAGCATGGTTTTGAGGACCGGGGAGGAAAATGACAGCCATCACAACCCCACACAGTGGAAAATCTATGGCAAAGTACCTTTCATTTAGATGAGTAAGAAAAATCTCTGATTTTTTTCACAGAAAAAAATGCCTTTTAGGACATTATAGCTCAGCTATAGTTCTGTCCCCACTTTTCAAAACAGCGAAAAAGAAAATTGCAAAGCTGCTTTCAACAGGAGAGGTGGATCTTCAGCC
>NC_056523.1:275758808-275760986 GCF_019175285.1 Sceloporus undulatus
CAGCCTTTTTTCAAGCGCTTTGCACCTTTTCAAGTTTCAAAAGGAGAGGGAAGAGGCAAATCTGTGAATCCAGCAATGGAACGATAGCGTCTTTGTTCTTTGTCATATGCCTCCAAGTGCACTTAGGAGTAAACAAAAAGGCCTGAAATTCCAGGTTCAAAAATTGACTGGTTTGTAATGTCAGCATGTTCTTTATTTGGGAGACCATCCACATGGCACTGCCAGAAAAGTATCATAAAACAGCAAGCCTCTGGGTACATAAAATGAACAGTTTTAGCTCCACATATAATATCACATGCCCAGAGATACATTAAAATATTGTCATTTCATCCTATGAAATAAAGAGAGTTAAATTTTACCTAAGAATATTGTGCCCAAGCATAATGGTTATGTTATCTACAAGAAGTTGTTTAATTAAAAAAAAAACCACACAGCCAAATAATTCCCAACACATTTAAGTTCACTTGTTCCATTTTTTTTTACACAATGAAAAATCACTCTGGATTATCTGCCCCATTTTATTAATTAAATAAATGTATTACATCTGAAAAGGTAGATGATGAAAAGGAAGCATAACTAGGCTACCTATTTCATTTTTGCCACATCGTTTTGAATGTGTGTTTGCCTCCCCAAGCTTGGTTTTATCTGGTTAGTGGAATCAAGTTTGGCAGCAGGTTTTAACCCATCATTTTATATTGAATAGCAGTTGTGGGTGGGGATATGCAAATGCTGTTGACATATCCTCACCCACAGGTGAGATACCAATCAGGAAGATACAATGTCCTCAATAAATGTGCTCAGGAGAGATACCAGTCAGGAAAATATAATGTCCTCAAACAAAATTATGGGTGTGGAGTTGGCAGGTACATCTGCTTTCCTGGAACAGTTTTTGCTTGAAAAATCCAATGGGACTTAAAAAAAATATCCAGTACTTTACAATGGCTGGGACAAAAACAAACAAACCTCCATTGTTAAAATGCAATCAATTTCTTAGGAAATTTTGTATTCCAGACTCTTTGATTTTTGTTCAAAAGAAAACTCTGTATTGTCTGTTGTTGATGTGTGCCTTCAAGTCATTTCTGACTTATGGCAACCCTAAAGTGAATCAATCACAGGGCTTTCCGGAGCTGAGAGTGTGTGACTTGCCTAAGGTCACCCAGTGATTTTCCATGGCTGAATAGGGAACTGAACTCTATAGCTATGCTGGCTATAACTGTATATACAATAACTACAATAACTGTATTGTTTAGTTATCTATTTTCAATACATGTTTAGTCTATATTTCTTTATTTTTAAAATGCAACTCCTTTCAGAATATGTCAGTGTTAAACACTGATAATATGATCAAATCACAGAAAAATAAATTCTTTCCCCCCCCCCCAAAAAAAATCAAAGGAAGTGAAAATTTTGGAGACATTCTCGCAGGCTACATCTGGACGGTAGAAATAATCCATTTTGACACCACTTTAACTGCCATGGCTCCATGCTATGGAATTCTGGGAACTGTAGTTTGGTGGGACACCAGAGTTTTGGTTTGTAAGTACGCTGAGTGGATTGCAGAGCTCAACTGTGCTATGTAATTGCTTTCAACTGAACACAGCTGCGTGCCCTCTCCCCTAGCCACAGTGCAAAAAACACTTTCCTTTCTAGGAAATGTTACTTGTGATTGATAAAGTAGGTCAGAAAATGGATGGGAACCTTTTCCCAGGTCTAGTTACATATTTTGGGATGTCATGGGCAGCTGCTCTTTCATTAGCCCTTGTCCTACCCACTGTCACTTGAGTGGCCTGGTGACAGCACTGCTTCAACTGCCAGCCTTGCCCTCTCTTCTAGTCATAGGATCTTATGACATGTGGTGGTGGTGGGGGGTTGCAGCTCAGATCCGCAGTCACTCCTGTTCTAGCAATGCAAAGCGTGATGTTTTTTTCACACCAGAGCCAGAGTCACTCCTGTCTAGCAATGTGAATTAAGGTTAAAACGTGATGTTTTACCACACCTGGTTGCCTTTCTGTTGCCCTTCCAAATTGAGGGGGAAGCGAAGTCAGTTCGATTCCAAGAAAGTCATGTAATGCGGATTCAAGCAAAGCAAAACATTGTATTACCACACCAGAACATACTTTGAGGGGTCAACGATGTTTATCACACTATGCTCTTAAAGAGCTACTATTCCAGTGTGAC
>NC_056523.1:275761086-275773076 GCF_019175285.1 Sceloporus undulatus
CCCTGCCTCTCTCCAGCACTTTTGCCCCTGGAGCCTGAGAATGCCTGAGGGGGGTGGCAATAATCACTGTCCTCTCTCTGATTGGCTGAACTATTCCTCCAAACGGGCTTGCTCCGTCCTGGCTCTCAGAGGGAGTCATGAGAGAGAGAGAGAGAGTTTTCTCCAGCCCTCTTGGCTGAAAACTGTTACACTCCAAAGGGTTTTGGTTGCTCTGCAGGCAGCCTTCTCAGGCTGCAACTGAAACTGGCCAAAGGCACGGAAAAGGCACTGAATTAGAGCAAGGCGCGAAAATCACACGAAAAGCTCTGAAAAGTCCCCGTTTTCGTGTGAAAGTCGCGAAATTGGCAACACTGTCATTTAGATATATTAAAAAGGTGTAGATCAATGCTTATCATTTCGTAGATCGATGCCAATCAGCCTTAGTTTTGATACTAGTGACAAATTTCTGTGTTTCTGCATGTTCTCAAAGCACCTTTTCTCCTACCATACTGTATGACCAATGTTGTACTGCTGAATTTGATGTTCAGATGTTCATGATAACAAGTCCCCTGGCCAACCTCTGAGGAGAATCCAAAATGCAGGCAGCTGTGTTTGTCCATATCAACAAACCAGTTCTAGCAGGTTTCATCTCTACTAAGAGCAGGTCTTTTCTTGAGTGTTGTCATTTGCTGTCAAATCAGCTGTGACTTAAGATGACCCTGTGGATGAGAGACCTCCATTTATCCTGGTCATCCACATATTTGGTTCATATCTTGCACATACAGTGCTGTGACTTCCTTGATTGAATCAACCCATAACGCACATTTAATTTGATATTTCTCTTTTCTTACTACCTTCCACTTTTCCCAGAATCATCATCTTTTCCAATGAGTCATGTCATCTCATAATATGTCGAAAGTACAATAGCTTGAGTGTAACAATTTTGGTTTCTACAGAAGTTCAGTCTTGATTTCTTCTTTTATCTTTTTGGTGACCATGTTATCTGGATAACTCCAGATAACATTTCACCACATTTCAAATTAATTTATTTTTTTCCTGTTAGCTTTCTCTACATCTAGCTTTCACAACCATACATAAAAATTAGAAATACTATGGCGGGCAAAAAGGGGTGTGTTCATGACATCATGAAGGTATAGCCTTCAGACGGCCCTTATCTGAATGCCGCCATGAACACGCCGCCTGCACGCCCCAAGCAGGAAGAAGCGGCATTAAAAAGGTGCCACTTTTCCCCACTTCTTTTCTATATAGTGCGCAGCTGCGCATCTCCGTATATAAGCTGCTGCACCGGTACGCCAGAATTGCTACGCCGCTAATTTAAGTTGCCCATTTAAAAGCTCCATGTCTGCTGCATCGCATAATGAGTCGGGGTCCTGGAACATGCACAGTTTGCAGTCAGGCTTTAATTGCAGCGTCAGATGCCATGCAGGTGTGGAAGCTGCAGCATAGCTGCAGCGCATTTTAAGACTCGTAACCCTAACCCTAACCCTAACCCTAACCCTAGAGCAACATGTACGCATGCGCTGCTAGAATTGTGGAAAGTTTAGAATTTAAAGTGCACCCCTACACACATTCCTGCGCCATTTTCACCTAACAATAAAAAAACCGCTAAAACTTTAAATATTTACATATGTACAAGGGAGGTGATGGGGGATGGCAGGAGGACAGCAGTGCAGCGGCGACAGCTGTGGCTGTGCATTGCAGATTCAGCAAGAGCGCGGGGACCAAAGGAGAGGAGGCATCCATGATGCTGGTGACACTGGCAACATGCAAGCGGACAAGGATGCCAACACCAGCTGGCAGGAGACCACCATTGTTCTTGGGCAGGGCGGGGGTAAAGTTTAAAGAGGTTTGGGTGCTTTAAATGTGCACATAGGCTTTCTGCCGCCTGTGCTGAGCGCCGCAGCTGCGCAGCTACGCATCCGCCAGCCGGCAAAAGAAAAAAAAGCCCCATTTTTGGCCGCCCGTGAGGAAGCTGCCTCTCTCTTTGCAGCGTCCTGCGAAGTGGCGGTATGGAAACTGTGGGTCAGAAACGGCCCCAGGTGAGGCGTCTTCACTACCCCCAATGTGGAAGCCCCATACACCTTAGCCACGCCCCCGGGGCGGGCGGTCTGTAGGCTCCGTATTCAGAGAATACACCGCCAAGACGTCTTCCCCTGCCCGTCTGTATCCCGCCTATGACTCAGATTACCTGACTTTGGCACGATACAGACCGCTCGTTTGGGGCGGCCTGTAACTGGCCCTTTCCCCACCGAATCGGGGCCTTGGCTGCCACAGCGACAAAAGGCCGCTTCCCTGTGGCCTGGAAAGGGGAGTCATTGGGCTTCATGCCCCAAGGACACCCAACGGCGGCGGGGACATGGAGGAAGGGGCCGCTCGGCCTCTTTCTCATTTGCGTTGCTGGCGCAGTCATGTAGAGGCTGCGCCAGCGATGCAAATAGTGGAAGGAGCTCCGAAACGGAGCTCCTTCCGGGGCCTCAGAAAGGGTGTCCCAGGCGCCCTCACGCGGCCCCACTATGTCACTTCCATGCCGCCCCGTTTGGAGGCTGCGTGATCGTGACATAGTCATGGTGGCACCTATGTGTATAGGGCGCCACCATTTTCTACGCGCTCCATGTGTATTAGGGTTAGGGGCGTCAGGACGTGACGTCCCTTCCTAACCCCAATACGCACTCGGCGCATACTTTATGCACATATGTAATGTGCCTTTGTTATTTGGTGCTATGTCTTTGCATTTGTGGATTTTATTCAGTTCCTTAACAGCTGCCTTTTTGAGTCTTAGCCATCTTCTGATTTCTTGAGATTTTACTGATAGCTGAAAATCTTTAAATATTTCCATGTCTTTGTCACCCACTTTAAATTCATGTAAATAAGTTCTATTCATTATTTTTGTTTTCTTAATATTCAAATGCAACCCTGCTTTTACACTTTCTTCCTTAGGTTTCATCAATAGTTTTGCCAAGTCTTCGCTATTCTCTGTTAGTAATATGGTATCATTTGCATATCTTACATTGTTGATGTTCTTTCCCCCCTGTTTCCACACCTTCTTCCTCCCAGTCTAATCCTGCTTTCTGTATGATATGTTCTGTATATAAATTAAGCAGACAGTGTGATACAATGCAGCCTTCCCTGACTTCCTTACCAATTTGAAACCATTATGTTTCTCTTTATTCTTTACTGACAATGGCCCCTTGTAAAGGTCAGAACAATCACATGTGGCACTCCCATTCTTTTAGAGTTTCAAGAATTTCTAAAACAGCCTTACTTGCCCATTCAAGACCAAATGACCCCAAAATACTTTGCATTACAACTGGGATAGTTCATAACAATATATTGCTACTGAGAAAAACCATCCACCCTCTCCAGTACCATTAGGATTATAATTAAGGAATACGGGAGGTGGTGGGGGTGGCAGATAACAATAAAGTCTCTGCTAATCTCTGGCACTTAAACACTGTGAGCCCTGGCTCCACTACAAGATTGTATATGCCTGCTTACCTGGGCCACTGTTTGTACCAGACTCTTGTTGGTAGACTTCAGGATCCAAGCAAAACAACAAAAGGAGCTTGCAGTCCTCCCTCCCCCAGAAACAAATCCTGTTCTTTGTTGACTGCAAACTGTTACTGATGAAGCTTGAGTGGCACTATCCTTGAGCATTGCCTACAGCCATTTTCAACCTGACAAAAAGTCAGTGTGGAATTTTCAAATTAGATGGGCGTCCCAATAGGAAAAAAAACATTTCCCCCCTAGTATTTACTGTAAGAGCGTTAAAAGAAACAGGTGTGTAGAGTTTTTCAAAGCTGCCTTTGACAGATGTAACCCTACATTGCAACTAGATTTTGATGAAACTTGTGCAGAGCACGGTAACCTTCCTGCCAGTTCAAAAGAGATGTCAGAAGCACAGGCTGCAATCACCGAGCTACAAAACAAAGCTGCTGGAAACAATCAAATCACAGCCAAAATGCCAAAAGCACTTGACATCACCACTCTAACAAATCTGACAGAGCTGTTCAATGAAGTCTAGAGAGACCTCTCCTGACCAGTGGAAACATGGAATCATTATCAGAATGTCCAAACAGGTATAATCTTCTGTCATCAAGAGATATAAATACAGTCCAGCATCAGTGACTGGGTGGCAGGCACATCAAAATCATTAGTCCACAATATATATACGA
This sequence comes from Sceloporus undulatus, assembly GCF_019175285.1. Lineage (NCBI taxonomy): Eukaryota > Metazoa > Chordata > Lepidosauria > Squamata > Phrynosomatidae > Sceloporus > Sceloporus undulatus. The sequence continues at coordinate 275,765,259 of NC_056523.1, forward strand.
AGGTGTAATTTAGCATGCATGTACTAAGTGCATTCAGTCCAGATGTCACTCAGTTTCTATTCTTATGTGAAATGGAGATCTAAAGGAGGCTAAACAATTTGTATAATGAAAAAAATGGAAATAATTTTGGGGAGAAAATTTTCTTTGTATGGAAAATTATCTCTAGCTTTGTCAAAAATTACCTAATTTCAGTGTCTGCTGCTTTCTCCCACACATCATCTAACTAAATGCTAAAGAGGTCTACTACCTCCTCCTACACTCCACAATACTGACTAAATGAAGACTGCATGACTTCTATGCCACCCACTTTTTCTCTCACATATTTCGACCCCTTAGCTTCCCTCCCCCTTTTCAAACATCTGCCTAATTAAGACTTCTGACTTCTGAAGTAGCTAAAAGTTTACATTATTACTCTAATATGGAATTTGGAATGTCCTAACTTTACTATTAATAAAGCTAACTTGACCTCTGATTACAACCATGTACTAGTTTGGATTTATAAATGGTCAAAGCATAAAACTAACCTCCAAGAAGAGTATTTCTATCACACTTCCAGTGCAAGACCTTTGAAACAGCTGCAGTATGATGCAATGAATTCAGTTATGGCTTTGGCTGTAGGGGTTTTACAATCAGATGCCTAGAAAGTGGGTCCACACTGGGTGTCCTTGGGCTATTAGACATTATCTCTTGATTTTGTGTTCTTCATTTCAAAATTTTTGAAACAAAATGTAACAACATGTGATATGAAAACAGAAATCTGTCTGCCTGTCTGCCCATCATTCTTTGATTGTTTTCCCAGACTCTTTTACATTGTAGTACATTAAAAAACATGTTTCAGAGCATAGATACACAAAAGACATCAGGGCTAAATGCTATACATCTGTTCAGGTTAACAGTGGCTTCAATTAACTCTATGGAGCAAATTCTGTTGGTGGTTTATGCCTATGTATGTCTCCTTTTGGATGGAGCACAGGGGGCTATTCTCTTACCCTTTGCACCCTGTCCAAAACCTTTCCATGCACAGCTGTCAAGCTCCAGGAGGGGCCACTCTGGCTGCTCCTTATCCGTGAGGAGGGGCAAGGAGGGCAATTCAAAGGAGGAAGCAGCAGATGGTCTTCATTCCAAGTGAAAGGACAAGCAAAGTGCACTCCATCTAAGAGCACACCCTCATTTCTTTCCCCCTATAGGCCTGGACTACCTACACCTTCTTCCTCTGAATTGCTGCTCCCTCCCCTTATCAATAATGAGCAGCCACAGCAACCCATCCTGGGGTGTGATCGCTTACAGGATAGAGAAAGAGGACATGGAATTGCACAGGAGGACCATCCCATTACATCCGCTTGATGTCATGCCCTGCCTCCAGGACCCTGGAACAGACTCTGAGTCTGAGAATGAAGGCTTTGATAGGGAGCTGAGAACTCTGAGGACATGCCACAAGAGGAGCGGCTCCAGCACCCACAGAAACAGAGCCTTCAGAAACTTCAGGAGCAGTTTCCCGCAACCCTCAGAGGAAGAGCCATACTTTCCAATACATACCCCCACAGAGTAATGTCAATACATAGAAAAATGCAAACACAGTGTTTATCTAGGAAGCACACTGCAATTAGGAAGAACCTGAAAGACCTGGGTGGGCTATAAATAACCGAGTACCTCTTTTGAACAAGTGTGGGTACCAACCTTTTCCTTGGGAGACAGCTAGGCTGGTACCTGTTCTGTGGCTGATTACCTGTTTACCATGAACTCTGCCTGGACTTTAGATTACTCTTCCTGATGACACTTTGGACTGTCTGCCTGGACTGAAGAGTCACCTGTGATTGTGAAAGACTTGGACCAAACTGGACTACCTCTGTTTCTCAGCTGATGTTTTGGTGAGCTTGAACACTCTTTCCTTAAAATCTCTGGGATGCTTAGCCTTCTTGGGATGCTGAGTCTTCCTGCTGGGATTCTGATTTGCTTCTCAATAACAAAACAGGAGACAGGTAGAGTCTCAGTCTATGGGCCAATGTTTTACAAACTGCAATCTGGTTCCAATCTAAGGCCTGATACAGACAGGCCAAAATAAAGCTGCTTCGAGTCACTTTGGAGGTATGGTGTTTCAATGATACATGCATCCTAAGAGTCCAGAAGCCTCACCAAAGCCACGCTCCAGTCCTAAGGACTGGAGTGCAGCTTTGGTGCAGCTTCCAGACTCTTAGGACTCATGTATCATTGAAACACCATACCTCCAAAGTGACTCGAAGCAGCTTTATTTTGGCCTGTCTGTATAAAGCCTATGATAATGGGGTCTCTGAGGTAGAAAGCCAGAAGCCAGGCAGGCATGAGGGACATGAAATTACTGGTAGTGGCCAATCTATTTGATATCTCCTAGGCCTCACTGTGAAGCATGAATCCTGTTTGATACCACTTTAACTGCCCAGTGTCAGTGCTAGGAAATACTGGGAATTGTAATCTACTGTGGCACCAGAGCTCTCTGACAGAGAAAGCTAAATGACTAAAAAAACCTACAATTCCCAGAATTCCCTAGCACTGAGCCAGGTCTCAAACTGGATTATTTCTGCAGTGTGTTTTGAACCAATGTTGCACAACTGAATTCTCAATCCAATGTGCTTGTTCATCCACAAGTCTATGCATGCACATCACATACACATGTACATCTGCATGTACAATGACCCTACACATGCAACTCTGCTATCACAACCTTGAACAGAATGCAGACATTCTGTATCAGACAGAACCATCCAACTATCTCTATAAAGAAACTTATACATGGGTGAGACACCAATGGTATTCCACACATTAATAATAACCATTTAATTACCTTGGAAGAGCTTGCCCAAAAAGGAAGCTTATTAGGAAGAGAAATATCATTACCATAGTGTCTACAGCCTTGCCCCATCACTTTCTCACATACAAGGGAATAGCTGACAGTCTCTTCTATGAGGAAAACAGACTTGCTATATTTGGGGATAACACTGTGTGGAGGACAAAACCTGCCTGCCATCCATGGCAGTGATTGACAAGAATTCATAGGAGATGCATGTATTATCTCTCTCATAGACATATCTCAAGAGTCCCTGCAATATATGAGCCCCTATGATCTACACGTAGCTCACCAGACATAATGACAGATATTTCACTTGTTAATTATAATGAAGCAAAATTCCTGAATATTTCTGAACTTATTCAAAACAGTAGCAATCCATTAATTCCTTATATTTGCATTTTGAATGAACTGTGTTTACAGAAAGTATGAACAATGCTAATGACATACCCAAAAGAATATTACTAAACCACTATTTAATCCCACATAAATGCTCAAAATTTAAGAGCTTAGGCCAAGCATGAGAAAGAGTTTTTGTTGTCTTAACAAACATTTTCACATGTTGCATTAAATTATGTCTGGTTAATATTTGACTAAATGTATGTGTGTTGAAGATATATAAGTGCATAAGGATTTGCAAAATTATTTTAGAAGAGATCTTTCTAGTTTGGGACTTATTTCACAAGTGACTCTTCAATTTGCAGCTCTTGCATGTGTAATATTCATGTAAAACTGGACAGAATGTACATCTCAGACCTAACACAATCATCCATACATCTCAGCCCCAGACCCACCACCCATGGTGAAGCTGCCATGGCTCAAAAGTCCAGCAGCAACTTGGACACAAACACAGTCTTAGAGGCTAAGGAACCAGTGGTGCCAACAGAAGAAACACCAGGCTCAAATTCCAATGAAGACCCACGTAACCTAAAGATCCCTGAGCATGAAAGCCCTAGGACTAGGAGGCAATGGCCCCTTCAACTCTGCAACAGCACATCCATCTCTAACACCTCCACAATCCTTAAAGCTGGTGCACTTGATAAAAAGTGCTTGGACTGAACAGTTAAAGAAACCAAGGCTAGAATTGAGGCCGAGGCCATGTCCCTTTAAAGGTTAGCATTTTGGGGGAAGTGGTGCAGTCTGGGTTGGATAGTATGAGGTTGAGACCTTGGGTCTTATCACACGTGAAACTGGAACTCCAATCTGAAGCTCTTCCATAGCTTTTCCGTAGTGAGGGGGAAGCAGGGTCACTTCAAATCCAAGGCAATTCATGTGATGAATTATCACACGTGAAGAACGAAATTGTGGTCATTCCTGAGTCAAAGTGGAGTGAGTGCACATTGAATTACCACACCGGTACATACCATGCAGATTCACCAATGCGAATTGGGACCCTTGTGCATGCCCAGTGGAGGTCTGAATGCATCGAGAACCTTTGCACTTCCGGAGTGAAGAAGGGGGCCACTTCCTGGTTCCACTTTCACGTGAATGCTAGCCTCACGTGAATGACAGCTTCACGTTTCTTCTTCCCTTCTATTTTATTCCATTTTTTACTCTATTTACTCTATTTCAACAATTTAGCAATGCCTACAACTCCAGCCATGTGTGGTCTCCAGTATACATACAACCCCATCCAAACATGTCCTCCCTGTCACATCCCAAAACTGCTTCCTGCGAATGTATCCTGATTCTCCCTGTCAAATTTCCCTATATCCCCCCCAACTGCTTCCTGCGAATGTATTCTGATACTCCTTTAGATTTCCCTACATCCCCCACTTTCTTTACAGTGAAAGAATTTTTGTATTATTTAAATATTTATTTAATATTTATTTATAATAATATTTCCTTAATAACAAATTATAAATGGTTGTTGTTGTTGTTATTATTATTATTATTATTATTATTATTATTATTATTATTTCACAGTGCCTTGTTCTCCTTTGGGTACCCTGCCTCAAGCCTTGAGGAGAGGCAGGAAAGAAATTATTATTATTATTATGGAATTATTATTATTATTATTATTATTATTATTATTATTATTATTATTATTATTATTAAAAAAATCTTTCACTGCAAAATAATCAGTGTAGAAGCTGCAGTTTTACTTCAAAGTAAATCCTCTGGATCTGAAGGAGATCCATTTTGGAGGAGTGCAGAAATTATCCGGTTTCCCTTATTCTCCCTGCTCCCTAAAATACCACCGCCGTGAATCCAATCCGCTCTCTTTCCCTTTGTAACAGTTGACGTCTCTTAGGTTGCATTCGCACTGGGGAAATAACTCCACTTTAACTGTCCTGGGTCAGTGCTATGGAATTCGGGGAACTGCAGTGTCCTGAGACATTGAGCCTTCTCTGCCAGAGAGCTCTGGTGCCTCAGCAAACTAATAACTTTATTATTATTATTATTATTATTATTATTATTATTATTATTATTATTATTATTATTAAAATAAATTATTATTATTATATTAAGGAATTATTATTATTATTATTATTATTAATAATAATAATAAAAATTTCTTTCACTGCAAAATAGTGTAGAAGCTGCAGGTTTACTTGGAAGTAAATCCTTTGGATCTGAAGGAGACTCATTTTGGAGGAGAGCAGAAATGATCCGGTTTCCCTTAAAGTACCACCTCCCTGAATCCAATCCACTCTCCATCCCTTTGTAACAGTTGCCTTCTCTTAGGTTGCATCCACACTGGGGAAATAATCTGGTTTGACTCCACTTTAACTGTCCTGGTTCAGTGCTATGGAATTCTGGGAGTTGGAGTTTGTTCTGGGGTCCTTGGCTCAAGGCTATGGTATTCTGGGAGTTGGAGTAAGTTTCTCCCCCCAGCCTCCGATGGCCCCCTCTGTTGATCCCATCTCTTCCCCCAGCCTCCTGCTTCATTCCCTTCATCCCTGTCAGCTACAGCCAAATGTGCCCTCCGTTCTTGAAGGAGCACCGGAAGCAAATGGGACAAAATTGCAGCGCAGCATAATGGGAAATGTGGGACCTTGGAGGTTTGAGGAAGTGTACCAGGATGGAAACACCAGACCAATTCATATTGAAATCGAAGTGAGCTTGGAAACAATTTTTGTGAATTCGCTTGTTACCGAATTCACAAAAATGAGGAGTCACTTCGGTTTGACTGTGGAACCATCTCGGAAAGCAATCACGTGAGATAATACATAGAAAGCAATCACATGAGATAATACATCACGTTTTAACAAACGTGAATTTGTATGGTTGGACCCGCAGTGGCTTTGGATCAGAGCTGCAAAACCCTCCATGTGATAAGGGCCCTTGTTGGAATAAGTTACTTGCTTGGAGCTGTCCCAGGCACTGCAATAACTGGCCTGCCATACTACCTTGCAACTTAAGGAGTCCTGCTACTCCTGGCTTGAATATGATGGCATGGCCCATAGGGTTTAACACCTTGCATGAAACAGCCCCATTATCTTCCCCTGCTTGAGGCCCATAACAGCAGCAACCCTGGAAGCTTCAGCTTGCATTTGAGTGAGTAGGCTTGCCCAGTGCTGCATTGGGCCAAAGGCAGGGCTCATGTCCCAGCCCATTAGAGTGCAACTCCTAACATCAGGCAAACTCACAAGAAAGGACAGCATCTGCTTCATCTTTTCTATCTCATACTTACTTGCAGGTTTTAGCCAGTGATGGCATTGCAGTAACTGTCACAAGGCAAGCAGACACTTGGCTTCCAGTCTAACATAGTGCAGCTGCTATAGGATTATTCTATGGAGTATATCACACAGAGCTTTTTCGAGATTTTCCAGCTCAGTTCCAACGTGACTGCACTTCCAACAATGTGCATTCACGTCGTAAAGCGAATGTGTTATCAGATGCCATTCCTTTCTATGGGAGCTCCTTGCGAGGTGCTTCCGCAGTGATTCCAAAGTGACATTTCATTTTGGTAAAACCGTGAAATAAGTGACTTCACAGAATTCGCTTCCAGGCTCACTTCAATTGCACTTCGAATTGGTCTGGTGTGGAAAACCACTCTGATGTTACCCCCTTTGGCCCCCTGCGTCCTGCTCTGTCATCTCCCTCCTCCTCCTTCATGCCATCTCCTCCTCTCTGCCAACTAGCCGATCCCATCATCCCTTGCGTCCCCTGCATCCTCCTAGACCCCAATCTGCTCCCCTCCTTCACCGTGCCGCCTATCCCATCATCCCCTGCCTTCTCCTAGACCCCGATCTGCTCTCCTCCTTCAGCTGCCGCCTATCCCATCATCCCCTGAGTCGTCCTAGACCCTGATCTGCTCCCCTCCTTCAGCCTGCTGCCAATCCCATCATCCCCTGCCTTCTCCTAGACCCTGATTTGCTCCCCTCCTTCTGGCTGCCGCCTATCCCATCATCCCCTGACTTCTCCTAGACCCCAATATGCTCCCTTCCTTCACCCTGCCACCTATCCCATCATCCCCTGCCTTCTTCTAGACCCCGATCTGCTCCTCTCCTTCACCCTGTTGCCTATCCCATCATCCCTTGCCTTCTCTTAGACCCCGATCTGCTCCCCTCCTTCACCCTGCCGCCAATCCCATCATCCCCTGCTTTCTCCTAGACCGCAATCTGCTCCCCTCCTTCAGCCTGCCGCCTATCCCATCATCCCCTGCCTTCTCCTAGACCCCGATCTGCTCTCCTCCTTCAGCCTGCCGCCAATCCCATCATGCCCTGCCTTCTCCTAGACCCCGATCTGCTCCTCTCCTTCAGCCTGCCGCCAATCCCATCATGCCCTGCCTTCTCCTAGACCTCGATCTGTTCCCCTCCTTCAGCCTGCTGCCAATCCCATCATGCCCTGCCTTCTCCTAGCCCCCAATCTGCTTCCCTCCTTCAGCCTGCCACCTATCCCATCATCCCCTGCCTTCTCCTAGACCCCGATGAAGGATGACAGCTAAGGAGGGGGCAGCGTCCAGAGCCCCACTGAGCATGCGCAAGGGTGCCAATTCGAATCGTTGGTGTTTATCAGACGAGCTCTTAAAGAGGTACTATTCCAGTGTG